>NC_083767.1:56596183-56723683 GCF_963514075.1 Conger conger | reverse complement strand
CCTTTTGCCAGGGGTTCACATGTAGTGCATCACCTACTGTAGGGAAGGAACCTCCTACCTTCTACCTCAGACCTCTGTAGACCTCCAGTCAGACTTTACCTGAATGGATTATCCAAATATCCATTCACCTCTCGGGATCACAGCCATGCGTTGTTTGGCCCACCGCCAAAGTATTTAGAAATAAATACAAAGCCAAGTGAAGTCCCACTTCAGTAACTGTAGCATAGGGACAAAGTGATGTATGGTTCCAGCATATACTAAATTGTGCCACAATACCCAGGAGAATGAAACTATGGCAACATCCCCGTTCACTAACACAAGTGTACGTTGACTGGGTAAAAGGGGGGGGGGGGGGGGTGTGCTCACTCTCTCTCTCTTTCTCTCTCTCTCATCTCCTCATCTCTCTCTCTGAAATGACAGCCTGTATGACGTGGAAAAGCTGCTAAAAATAGCACCTGTGATCTGTCGTGTCACGTGGACACCCCTCTTATAAACACGTGAGTGATCTTCAAATTGTGTGCTTTTTGTATTGCACTTTTTGTGTGCATCTCTCTTACACCTGTTTACAAACGGCAGAGGAAAAGCCACGCTCTCCTGACGGCAGCAGAGAGAACTCTGGTTTTCACGATGTTAGACCCTCTTCCCCGGCCATCTTTAAATGATTTACAGATCTGTCAGCCTGATTAACCGTGCCCACCCTCGGCCCATCCTGATGACATGAAGATCAGTGGGTCTGCGCGGGGCTGCTCTGAACCCACGCCCATGAACAAGCAGATAATGTCATCGCCTGTCAGCATCAATGAGCCTGAGACGCAGAGTACCGTGGCGACCCCCTTCTTCCGCCCACCCCTGCCTGGAATATGAGACCCAGGTGTGTGGACTCCAGCTTGTGTTTCTCAGTGCTGCCCCCTAGTGTCAGAGCCGGCAGCCGGCCCTCCCGCTCTCTGATCTCTGGCCCGCCGGCTCTCAGATCTTTCCGGAACATCGGCATGCGCTCGCAGTGCTGCCTCAGCCTTTCCGTGCAGTCCATTAGCCGGGCAGTCTGGGGGGGGGGGAGCCAATAGCCTGCTTCCACTTCCCACAATGCATTTTGCCGACTCAGTCAGGGCACTCCTTCTTGCCCTACTTCAAATTTCAAAGCAATTCGGCTGCGCCTGCCCGCCAACTGGTTTAACCTTCGACCCCAAATCGAACGGCATCAAGATACGCGTTGAGCTCCTGTCGCTGCCCGCCTTTTACTCAGTGAAGTACGCCGAGCCCTCCGACCCCGGCCATTTCGTTTTGTGTTTTGAGTGGGAGTTTCAGTGAAATGACCCAACAGGCATCTCCAACGCTCACCCCTCCATTGCTGCCGCTGAGCGCGGATAACTTCTTAATGAGAGAGTAGCCTGCCGGGATAGACTAAAAAGGGGCCCTTGTGTCAAAGCTTTTCAAAAGTGGCAAGAGGGGCCTTTATCATTTATGGGCATGAAAAAATGAAAATAGGCTGTGGTTGTATTCATAGGCCCAGTTGCAGGTGCCTAGTCACTGCTATTCTCCTCTGATCCCCCCTGGAAAAAACAAGGCCGGATTCTAAAAGCTGTAGGCAAAAGTCTACCTGCTTCAAAACAGCGAGTCTAATTGTGCAGGAAAGCAAGACAGTGCACAGGAGAGCAGAACACCATCAGGTCGAACGCACTCCACAGACTTGCCATTGTTATACAGAGAAAAACATCTATTCCGGCAGGAAGGCTATTTGAAGATTAATTCCTGTCTGGATTCATTTGAAAATACAAACACTTTTGTCTGCAGGTAAACTTAAGACTGTAAGAGAAAGAGTGGAAATGGCAGAGGTTAGTTCTGAATGCTTTCACACCGTTACGACACAGCCAGTTCCCTACAGGCTAGAGCAAACGCTACTACAAAACCCCGCGAGAATCTGTGTGTGCATGCGTGCATGGGTTTGTGTTAATTCATGCATATGTGTGAACACCTGTGTGTTTTACCTACTTATGTGTGAATATGTAAACGTGTTTATGTGTGTGAGTGAGAAATGCCATGTATTGGCTTGACATTCCAGCTGTAAGCAGATCCAGAGTGTGTACATGCAGATTTAAGGAATAAACAGCGATGTCATCAGGGTTCTTATGAATGTGTGGGAATGTGTGCATGTCTGTACATGGATGAATGCGTGTTTGTACATATGAGTGTGTTTGCTGGTATAAGTTCATGTGTTTATGAATATGAATGTGTGTGCTTGTGTATGGAGTGTATGCTCTTGTATGTTCAGAATCTGATGAAATTCTGCTGTAAGTGGACATACAGAGTGCACACGTGATCATCAGCCATAACGAGGCTGTCAGGCAGCATAACGGACCATGTGCTGTAACACATGGTCACATCAGCCGATGTAACGGACAGTCATGTGCTGTAACGCATGGTCACATCAGCTGATGTAACAGACAGTCATGTGCTGTAACACATGGTCACATCAGGCGGTGTAACGGACAGTCATGTGCTGTAACGCATGGTCACATCAGCTGATGTAACAGACAGTCATGTGCTGTAACACATGGTCACATCAGGCGGTGTAACGGACAGTTGTGTGCTGTCACGCATGGTCACATCAGGCAGTGTAACGGACAGTTGTGTGCTGTAACACATGGTCACATCAGGCGGTGTAACGGACAGTTGTGTGCTGTAACACATGGTCACATCAGGCGGTGTAACGGACAGTTGTGTGCTGTCACGCATGGTCACATCAGGCAGTGTAACGGACAGTTGTGCATGGTCACATCAGGCGGTGTAACGGACAGTTGTGCATGGTCACATCAGGCGGCGTAACGGACAGTTGTGCATGGTCACATCAGGCGGCGTAACGGACAGTTGTGTGCTGTAATGCATGGTCACATCAGGCGGCGTAACGGACAGTTGTGCATGGTCACATCAGGCGGTGTAACGGACAGTTGTGTATGGTCACATCAGGCGGTGTAACGGACAGTTGTGTGCTGTAATGCATGGTCACATCAGGCGGCGTAACGGACAGTTGTGCATGGTCACATCAGGCGGCGTAACGGACAGTTGTGTATGGTCACATCAGGCGGTGTAACGGACAGTTGTGTGCTGTAATGCATGGTCACATCAGGCGGCGTAACGGACAGTTGTGCATGGTCACATCAGGCGGTGTAACGGACAGTTGTGCATGGTCACATCAGGCGGCGTAACGGACAGTTGTGCATGGTCACATCAGGCGGTGTAACGGACAGTTGTGCATGGTCACACTCACCAGAGGTTGACCAGGAAGGGGTGCTCGAGGCCCTGCATGACCTGCAGCTCCCTGAAGACGTTCCGCACCTCGTCCCGCTCGATGCACTTCTGCTTGTTCATGTACTTCATGGCGTACATCTTCTTGGTGTCTCTCTTCTGCACAATGCAGACCTGGGCAGGTGGGAGGAGCCAATGCACGGGCCAATCAGAACACAGACCCTCCGCCAAAGTGACTGGCATGGCGCATTGCACGTCGTATGCTGCTCTTTATCTGTAGAGCTGAATATTTTCCTGAAATAAGTGCCCCAGGTTACAGCCTTACTTAAGGCAGTAACCTGCATGCCTCTGTGGCATTAAATGGAGTTAAACATAGACTCTTTGTGATAACTGAATCACTGGAAACACAGTAAGTGAGATTGTCAGTATTTACACATACCCTGAAGCGGTGATGGGGAGGGAACTGTTTCAATAGAGAGTGTGTGTTTGTGTGTGTGTGTGTGTGTGTGTGTGTTTGTCTCTCTCTCTCTCTCTGTGTGTGTGTGTGTGTTTCTGTGTGTGTTTGGGTATGCACATGCATTCAAATGATTGGCACTTCTTCAGTCTGGGACTGTCACAAAATTCTGGAAGACATGGTTCTCTATTGTTTATTACCAGTGCACTTTTGAGGTAGCTTTCTAAAAGTGCCATCTCCCAATGTCTCTGCCTAGTGATGTATATTTCTCTGAATTCAATTCATGAGTTCTGATTGTGCAGATAAATCACAGTACCCCAAAACTCCCCCAGCAACCACACACAAAATATAACAGCCTTTAACACACTAAATATAACAGCCTTTTTCTTAAAGTCCAAATGCAATGTGATCTGAAGAACACATTCAGAGCGAGAGACAGAGAGAATCACAATGAATCCTTGCAAATGGACACACATGGCAATTCCCTTTTGAAGACTAAACACACCTGCCTAAATACACAAGGAAAAAGACAGATTATTCATTCTTGTCAACGTTTTATGGATGAAATATGAAAAAGCTTTTGGGCGCACAGTCAATCGTTGGTTATCTCCATAGCTGGGACCAAGTCGTATTCCAGAGAAATTAATTCGCTATGCAAGTCAGTCTGCTCACATCTGCCACGGACCGAGGCGCAGTGAAGCAATCGTATAGACAGTGCGCAGTCAGGACAACACTGCGCTATTTTTAAATTAAATTCTAAGGAAAAGAAAGGGCTGACTGAATTGAATGGAATGCAAAAATGATAACTGGAGAATAATGCTCGCCACGAACGAAGCTCTGGCCCGACTGATTTATTGATGACTGTCTGCTTGAATCAGAAGCTGATGCGAAATCCAATCGGATGTTTCTGTACAATGGGCAAACGTATGCCGTGTAAATATCTTGCCTGCATCAAGGTACCACCACGGCTCCCCACAAACTACTTTTCTGTTCCCATACTTTAAGAGGCCACTGTGTGTGCGTGTGTGTGTGTCTGTGCCTATGTGTCTGTCTGTGTAAACATCACATCTGCTCATGTGATGATGCTAACTGACCTCTGCTGCTGATAAAATAAGGTTTAATGGAAGCATTTTAGGGCCAATCCTGAGTTTCAGTGAAAGGGTTTTCATAATCCAGACCCATGACTTCCTGCCAGAATTGTCCTGCCAGCAGACAGGGCTTATGGACCAATGGGGAATTGTGACACACCCACAAAACTAAAGGGCACTGCTGCCAAGAAGTGGGCCTGTTCATTCACGAGAAAAATGTTATCGATGTTTTGAAAAGTTGCAGTTATGGATGCAGTGTAATTGCAATGTAATTGCTAATGCGAATAAGGAATGGATTCACACAAAACTACTGGGTCACAGTCAATCTGTTGTGTGTAATTAAATTAATCATTGCAAGATATATATTCTGCTGTGCTGCAAATTCATATGTACAGAATACCAAATGCACATTCTTACCTATTAATAATTACATTCACATGTTCTGTATTTTAGCTAATTCAAAATTTGTGAACTGGACCACATCAGGATTAGCTAGACTATTTCCATGCATTGATCTTCTAAATAGGTCCAGGGCAAATCACTTTAATAGATCTGAATCATTAATCAGTCCTTGGTTTGATTCATCTTTAATCGATCATTGTTTTGAATTATTAATCATGCAGTGGTTTGAATGACTGATAAGGCAATTAGCTGGAATGGTAAAACTGCAGTTGACTTCACTGTGGAGCCCTGCCATTGTTACTGGGGCAGAGGGTGAATTGAAGCCACTTAGTATGTACCCAGGGCACCATGCCAAGTCCCTTCTGAGGTCAGGGACATCAGGATCAGTCTCAATCTTTGGAGCGCTATCTCATCCAGCAGGATGTTGCATGTATTGTACTTCAGGTGTTTGCACAATCTGCAGACAGTAAAAAAATATATACGTTTTTTATGTTTGAAGTGATTTTATTCCTTAAAATGATTTTACTCCTCCCAATGATAAGTGTTCCCAACCAAACACAGAGGCTTGCTGAAATATGAGCTGTCCCGGGTTATCTGGTTGTTTGCGTTATCGTTTATTTATTTTTTGTGACATGTACAGCTTCCTATCTCAGTTCTATCAGTCAGCCAACTTGCTTTCCCTTGGTTTTCTTTAGAAAATGCCTACAATGTACCATGACATAATCTGATCAATCAGATATCACGCCAAGGGAAGGGCGAAAGCCGTAATTATTATTCTCTATTTTTCTTTTCTCCTCATATTTGAACTGCCCAGCTACAAGTGCCATCTCGCCATGGTTAGAGGGCTTAGTTGCGGAGGGTATGATTGATATTCTTCTTTTGAAGAAGAATTTGTGAACTATGTACGAAGCATGCTCATATTCATCTGTGACTTGTCTTGCTATCTTTGTCTACCTTGAAAGAGGACCACAATGGAAATAAGTCATATTTTAACTTTTTTATTTTAACTTTTTGTCTTATCCTCAAAATTTTTTAAATTAATATGTATTAGTCGCAGTGTATGACATTTTATATATATATATATATATATATATATATATATATATATTTGACATTTTTAACATTCCCTTTTGATATGTTAAAACCTTGCCACCAGCTAGAAGACAACTGCTGGTTCTCCTCCCAAAAAACGCCAGACGCTTTTCCCACCGCAGACACAAGCTGCAGAGTAGGGGCAGAGGAGACCCAATCATACGCAGGGACCAAGCCACGTTTGCCCAGACGGCCAACAGGAGGCACGTGAGCAAGGATCACTGCTATCCCCGCTCACTTAATCCCTCTCACGTACCCCTTGGGTGACGCAAAGCCCCTGCCAGTCTGTTGTGGCTTTGTCAGCACTACCGCTAACTAACAGGTGAGATTTGATCCGAGACTGCAGTGCTCACCCGTTACGCCACCAGTGCCATGCTTAGCGAATAAGCTACTATGCTGCCCGGCGAGGTCTAAATTCAGCCCGGACTGTGAAGCTGCGCGGTGAACACGGTCCTCGGCCGTGCCTACCCAGGAGCCCTAGCAGGGGGGCAACGTTTAACGCCTCTGTCACTAGTGCCCCAATCCTGACCCCGTTACAGTCAGGACGGACAACAACCGAGAGCGTAGGTGGGTCATTAGCCGCGGCTCCCCCAATTTGGAGTCTAGACAACGGCTGGGACCACAGGGCCTTTTCCTGGTTTGCGCCGTTTCATCCACCCACTCCTGTTCCCCTGTCGATATAGTGTTTGACAGCTTATCTCTGGAAACAACAAAGCAGAAAGAAAATCTCAGCTCTTCCTCTCTTCCTTGCCCCAGGCTAAGCGCCGGGCCTTGCACACACATGACATTTAAAAGACACGGCCTCGCAAAAAGGCTATGCCCACTGTGGAATGTTTTATATCCTTGTACCGTTTCAATTACAAAGGGCAAAGGCTAGGGGCAGAACGGGCGGCAGGCCTTCCGAAGAGCTGGCCTCGGATTGCGTACTCTCCGCCAGCCAAAAAGTGGTAAATCCTCGACGCGTCGAGACGAGAATTAGTGTATTAATTACACTGATGTGTCTCACTCAGATCATGCGGCTTTGGAGGGGAACAGCGGCTCGTGAGATTTACACAACATGAGTGGGCTCGACGACAAAAATAGCAATTTCCTCCAAGGCTATAATTAAAAAGCAGGCATGTCATTATCTATCGCAGGCAGGACAATGATTCCAGTGCATGCTACGCATATATAAATAAGTATATAAATAAAGAAAAAGAAAAAGAAACGCACGCAGACAGTAACTAGTCCGAGTTGGAATGTGCGCTGGGATATTTGTGTAGGTGTAGCAGAACCAGAGTCTGTGCCGGTGGCCTGATGGGTCTGTTTTTGAATGAGGCAGGAGGGGGGGGTGGCAATGCACAGGATGAGGTCCAGTTTACAGCTGCCTTTAAGGGGTAGGACCAGGGCACTGAGTCACAAGGCGGAGAGTCCATTTCTGAAGACAACTGTAAGTCCTGTGTGCGGGAGTGTATGCAGGCAGGTGGGCTGTCATGCTTATCGCGTTCATTTTTCTCACTCCGACTTGTGCCCTCAGTTAAGATGGAAGAACTGTGAAAAAAAAAAACTTCACAAACAACAAAAAAACTAAAACGATACAGCAAAGCTGCACGTTCTTTTCAGGCAAATATTCCCCACAGCAACATTTTCTAATGCCTAATGTTGTTTGCTCTACTCTAACAGAGTAGAATAGGGACTATGTTTACTCTATTAGAAATGTAAGTACTAGATCAGAGTGGATTTTACGCTGGACATTTTGCCCAAACCTGTACAGATAATGAACTGATTGCATCAGTCTGGAGAGGTGATCCACGCAAAAGCCGGGAGACACACCGGCCTTTCATGAGTTGTGTTTGAGACTCCAGCTCTCCATGAGTCACCCATACTAGTCACCCATACACCTCTCCTGATTGTGCCAACATCACGGTATCACTCCTTCCTGTAGCTCCCACTGGCAGCTGAAAACAGATACCAAGCATGTGCATGAATACCACGTTTGTCTACTGACGAAGGCAAACTTCCATTCAGAAAAAGATGTGTGTGGGGAGCCGAGGTGGCGCAACAGGCTAAGACGCAGCAGACTCGCGGTTGCAGTTCGCTGCAGTTGCACACCGGGGACCGGGGTTCGATTCTCGGTCCTGCCAAAAGCCAAGTTTGGCCGGCTCACGTGGAGCAGCAATAATTGGCTTGCTGCTCCTGAGGGAGGGACTTGGCAGGGTTAGTAGATCGCTGCACAAAACAAGCACCTCGAGCACCTCGGGCGCCTCGGAATCACGGTTACAGCTTGGGAGGCGAGACGGCTTGAAGAAGGCGTGTCGCTCTCCCGTTGGCCGCTGAGGGACGGGGTGTGGGCGGTGTATCTAATACTGGCTCTAATTGAATCAGACGGGGTCCAATTGGCTACCAAATTGGGAGAAAAAGGGGGAAAAATCGGATAAAAATTATAAAGAAAAAGGTGTGTGTGTGTGTGTGTGTGTGTGTGTGTGTGTGCATGAGTCTTTACAGAAGGAGACCATACACTCCTCTGTAAATTCATAACCGTTTCTCTTCGCTGTGTGAGCCGGCATCGCACAATGTCTCGTCCATTCCAAATAATCGAAGTATGTGCTAGTCTTCGTGAGACACCTTGTCTTACATTTTCACTCATGAAAACAGTCGCTGCAGTTGAATTTCAACAGGAATAAAGTAAGCACTCATTTTGAGTCATGAAGAAAGCACATCTCTCTTTGTATTTTTCACAAGGAAAAGAAGGTCAGGCAAAGGCAACGTCCTGCACTGTGGTCTGTGTTTTCAGTGGCAGGGGGGTAAGTGGACCCAGGGAGAGTTTCTCAGGGGCCTGAGTCAGAAAGCTTATGTAGTGACCTGCACCACGTTTGTGTGTTTGAAAAGGGGGTGTATCACCGGCACTGCTGGGGACCTTCTCTTCAGGCTTTGATTGGATAAGGGAAAGAGGTGTCCTGGGGCTTACTGGAGCATTGGCTGTTCCGGCAGGTTCCTCTGTCTCTTTGTATAGGTACTGCCTCCATCAAATGGGGGGGGAGAGGGCTTTGATAGAGCAGGCCGAGGATGAGACATGGAACGGTTGCTATTTTGTGCAATTAGTCTTGACATTTCCAAGAAATGTCAACAGAGATTGTCATCATACAGAAGGTACACTGCTGAGCTATTTCAAAGGCCTACAATTGCAAACATCAATGTGTTTTTACACAAATAGATTTTTATAGATTTCGGAACACAAAACATAATACGAAACACATTTTGCCCGTCAATCTCTACTGAATCTTCCCAGGCAACACACAGTGCGCTACCCTTTTATTGCAAAATAAATAGCTATTTAAATAGCTATTTGTACTGCCTATAAGTAACTCCAAATACAGTTTATATATATCCATCTTCAATTGTAAATACTCACCACCTACCTCCACCTCTCGCCAACAAACGTGTGTGTGTGTGTGTGTGTGTGTGCTTGCACGTGTATGCATTCATGACTAACTAACAAAGGATCGGGAATTATCACTACTCACCTTCCCAAAACTTCCCTTCCCGATGGCTCTGAGGATCTGAAAGTGGTCAAAGTTAACTGTAAAAAAAAACAAAAAAAACAGAATGCTTGATTAAATCCCAGAAATGATTACTTATTATGATTATGATTAACTAATAACTCAGAACATGTATACAGCGAAAACTCATGCGCCCCTGGAAATGATTTAATGAGGGAGCGCTGAGACGTGTAAGGTGTGCGCTTACGTGTGTAACATGCTGAGACATGTAGCATGTGTGTGTATGTCAAGCCACAGCCATAAAGAGGATTACAGGCTGATGACACATCAAAGATCAGGAAGGTCAAGCCACATCAATAAGCATGCAGCTAAAAAAAGGAAACTGGGTAAAGGCTGTTAGTTCGTTGTTGAAATGTTCAAATTACGTTAACTGTTTTCAGCCCTTTTTGAAGGGAAACAATATTGTTGCTACTTGCTCCTTAAACATAAAAAGTAATGGTAGTTTTGGCGTGCCTATTTTTCGCACAATGACTTGAAACGCCTTTGTGTGTTCGTTCGCTTGTCAGGGGTGGATCAAGGGCTGAGATATCACACATTTATTGCATTTCCTCACATTATGTTATACAAACAAAACAAACGATCCACAAAACAATCAAACCACAAAACAGCACAACGGGGAGCTGAGGAGCACAACATTTTTCGGTGACTCATTAACGAAGCTCTTGCATCCAAGGTAAATCGCTCCTGGATGCTCCGAATGTCCCACGCCGAATACTCAAAGCTTTCAGAAGAATGTCAAGTAAACAGGGGAAAATAACAATATGCAAATTGGGACAATCTTTTTTATGTTGCTGAATCGTTGTCATGGGGACTTCAGAAGCTCCACCCCCTGCCATTCTCCCGGATCCCTTCGAACCCGCAGCCCTTGATATTCCGCGGCTGAAAAGGCCGTCAGCTGTTTCGCGCCCGCCGTGCTTTGAGGGGGAGTTTTGACTAATTTATGAAGGAGGAACTCTCTTTTCAGAGGGGTTAGCGATGTAAACATCCTGGATTTAACAAATGAGCCAAATGCTAACGCTAGCATATCCCTGAGCTCCTTTAATATTTCTGTGCCCTGGAAGATTCCGGAGGTTCCCATTAGACCCGTGTGTGAGAACTACAGGCACAGAAAGTGTGCTTTTTTTTCCCTGCTCAATATGAGAATGATATTTCTCAGGTGGTCTCAGCACATGCAGAAATAACATGAAAGCCAGGATAGTTGTTTCATTTCTTTGTTTCTGGCAGATTTGTGAGTCACCGTATTCCTGCATGAGGCCTGCTGTAGGCTGCCTTTGTGGACGGTGAAAAACCAAGGACTGAGCTTAAATGAATCGTGGGCTCTGGGTGGAAACAGGGGATTAGTATCAGAGGCGTTCGGATACCAAATAAAAACTCTGGTGCGAAAACATGGCAGGAAAATGGTGGTTTCCGCGAAAGCACATTGCTGCCTGCCTCGTGGCTGAGCAAAGAATCCCCCCCCCCCATAACATACAGACACACAGGTCCAACACACAAAGCTGTCAATTACGGTAATTACAACAACTACAAACTTTATTTGTAGACTGCTTTTTATTGGAGGCAATGCCACAAAGACACAATGGTTAGACAACAAATGCCATCACCAATCGCTAGTAATGTTATTGGTTTTGTGTGTGCTACAAGGTTTTGCATGTGCTAATGGTCTTAGTAAATCACGCCCAGAGAGAGTAAAGAAAAAGAAAATCTATACACAAATAAATATACACTGACAGGAAGGAGACAGTAATGCAAATAACCACACATTACAACAGTGATATACAGAAGAGCATCTCTGAACACAACATAACTCTTAAGTGGATAGGCTTACAGCAGTAGAAGTCTAAAAAATAAGTCTAATAAATACCTAATAAAGTGCTCGGTGAGTGTATATTCTGACACCAGCAAGGGTGCGACGGGAGACAGTGCTGCCCCTATGTTTGTGGCGCTGCTGCTCCTGTCAGCATCTCCAGTGTCTCTGCTACCTGAGAGACCTGCAGGGCCATGGACAGCCTGAGCTTCGCTCACAAGCAGCTCATTACCAATCACACAGCTGCACCCCGTCAGCCTAGGCCTGGTTCTTAAGCTTTAGTGGGGGATCTAGTGTCTAACCCCTGGACTGGATTGCTTTGTATATATTTTTAGTGCCATTTTTTATGTTTTTTATTAGTTTATTTTTTATCCTTATTTATTATTTTATGGATCTTTTCTTTGTGTTTCAGAAGTGAATACAAAATGCTAAGCCAAGTAAACATCAAAAGCATGTACATTGTTTTCTTACATTTTCTGGAGGAATTATCATTGTTGTTCATTTCACACAAAAATATTTGTATAAAGGAATGCTATTATCTACGGAGATATTTTATAGGTTCTCTGGAACAAGATGAGTCATACAAGCTTCTCTGACCAGTACTGGCTAAGTGGTCTCTCAATATAATCAATGCCCCCTTCTGTGATTGGTCATGGAATTTGTTGTGCACCAATCGTTGTAGAGTAACCATTGTGTGTCTTTGTGGCATTGCCTCCAATAAAAAGCAGTCGACAAATAAAGTTAAATTTAATTATCGATTCGCACGAGGAATTGTAGTACCCAATCGGAATTGATATGTTGTCTCTGTGTGCAGGCAGTATTCTGCCAGTGGTGTGTTATTATCGTGATGACTGATGACCATTTTAGCTAATGAAATTGCGTTTCGTTAGGCTTGCATAAAACAACACAAATAATTTTGCCTGCATAGACCAACTATGACCTTATTCAGCATGCTGGGCGTGATAGGCAACAGCAAAACTTTATGCCTTAAAACGGTTGTTCTGCAACAAAAAATGTATTTTGCCATGCCTAAGTCTAAACTGAAGACTCAGCATTTGGAGGCCTTAGAAGAAAGCACTCGTCTGATTGAATATTGGCAGGAGGATTTTTACAATCTTTCAGACCTGCTGCTGAGAGAGGGAGAGAGGGGGAGAGGGGAAGGGAGAGGAAGGAAGAGAGAGAGAGAGAGAGAGGGGGAGAAAAGGAGAGGGGGAGAGAGAGGGGGGTTGAGAGGGAGAGAGGGAGAGAGGGAGAGGAAAGGAGAGGGAGAGAGATAGAGAGGGAGAGAGGGGGGTTGAGAGGGGGTGAGGGAGAGAGGGAGAGGAAGGGAGAGGGAGAGAGATAGAGAGGGAGACAGAGGTAGAGGTGAAGGGGGGAGGGTAATGGGCAGAGGGGAAGCAAGCGTAATATAATATTTTACACCTCAATATAATTTAGTTACCAAGTGTCCTTTTGGAGTCTGCCAAGACATAGCTTAAAACTACAATGCAGAATGCTCATTTATGGTATTATTGTCATCAAATTTGAAACCCACAAGGCACAGAGACACAAGCATCTATATATCCATTCAAAAATAAAAAGAAGATTGGATTCTTCTCTTTTTCTGTGTGTTGGTAGACAGGTATGTGACTCCGAGAGATATACTTCTGAGAAGCACTCTCGGTAGAGCCATTTAAACTGTGCTGGGTGTCGCAATGAAAAACGTGATGTGGCACAAAATGTGATATTTAGAGGTCCGTATCTTTGCAAAGAAAAGATACAGACCTCTAAATATTTGTAAATTTGTATGGAGGGTTATTTTTGTATGCAAAATTCATATCTCACCTCAGAAAACATGCATCAACTTTCGTTTTGGAGATAAAGCATCTGAACTGCAGCGTGTATACGTATATACTGTGCAGTTAATGCAGTCCATCATGCACGTGTTTTTTCAAACTGTTGCTTGTGGTGCTTAGGACACGTGTATTGCTCCTTGCAGCTATATTACATTGAGTAATTCTAATGCAAAACAAACCCCCAAGGTCTACAGTTCAGAAAAGTCAAAAGGCTTCAAGAATTGTAACTATTCTATTTTGGGGGTGTTATTTTCTGGCTTGTGTTAAAAACGGTGGTGCTACGGAAGGGGTTAAAAAAAACACTTGGTACATTCATGCTTTCTTCAAATGGCACAGTACTTACAAGGATGGATAACCAGTGCTATACCAGTTGTCATTCATAAACCTCAATTTAAATGTAATGTTCAGTAATGTAACTGCACATCATAAAAAAAACACTCATTACATATTAAATATATACTGTTTTTACAAAAAACCTTTATGAACATCTGTTTGCTTGAGACTGAGAATGTGATTCAGGATTGCTGAATTTTGCATAAAAATAAAAGAAAGTAACCTGAGTGTAACACTTTGCTTCAGGGTTCAGTTCTGTGAAATCTGTATGAAGCGCAGTTGTATTATTCCATATATGGAATGCACAAAATCCACTGAGACTACCGCATGAATAATATCTATATGTTCCAGCTTCCTACTGTATGGTGTACCCTGCGTATTTCTGCCCATGTATATGTATTAGAATCAATGCAGTCTGGCGAGGGGCTGACAAAATGAATCTGGAAACTCACTGAAACTCTGAGGAAGTGTATTCTGCAATTCACCAGGCAACGCCTTTCCTATGTCATTTTTTAGGACTGCTAAACATGGAAATACCCAAAGAAGAGTCCCCTGTAGTGAATCCTAGAGGGAAAACCTGGAAATGTTGTATGAAAATGTGTATATACTGTATATGCTAATCCACTGCTGGGATTAGGTTGTGTGTATAAAATATTTCTGCCACTATCTGCGTCTCAGTGTTACACACTATCTCCACAGAAACGGAGGAATCCTGACTGTCGATGGCCTTGCACTCTGCACTCACACAGGTAAGAGTTCAGCCACAGATAACATAAGTAGACTTCCATTGGGAAAGGACCTGAAAACAGACACTAGTAACAATACCCGTGAGTGCGGTTGTGGGCCCAACAGACAGGCCTGGAGAAATGCAAACTGTCGCTTTCCGTCGTAACTAGCATGGCCCTGATTGGGTTTAATGCTCTCACAATGGACAGCGTAAACAAATCCACCGCGGACAAGCGGGCTTTCCCTTTCCCTTTGAAAAAGCAATATGTTAACCGTGAGCGATAATACGATTTCCAATGGAACCGCACCACTATCCTGACGCTTCTCTGTGTGTGCGCGATCTTTCTCACTGCGGCGGTGAGTAGTATCCATCATGACAGTTTGTTGGCTCTGTAGCCAGGTTTATGCCATTAAACGTCCTGCAGCACATCCACATCCTGCTAAAATGATGGCGCTAACTCACCCTGGACATCACTTACTGAATCCCTATCGCGGCTGTGTCTTCTCCTAGCAACCGTTTCCACAAGTGAAGGGCGACCGTCTGTCTTTATGCAAGCTTGAAGGAGCGCCACTCTCCCCCGGAGCCAAACAGGCCGTGAGTCCCCCTCTTACAGCTTGAGAAACGCCCCTCTCAGGAAGGCTGAATCTGTGTGTTTATCCTCGAATTTTCATTCATATGTCTTATGATTTTCACTACAAGCAGGAACATGACAGTTTTACTTGGGAGTTTTATTTTAGCGCTGGATAGAAAAAAACTGATTATGTATGCACTGCTTAGAAATATAAAATATTGAAATGACTGTGAGGAAAAGTGTTTATGGCGACATCTTTTTTTTTTTTGCTAGGTCTGATTAGATGTAGCTGAAGAAAAAAAACACTACCTTTCCAAATTATCACGGTTTACACCTTTACACCAGCTGTTTCTAAAGCCTTTTATTTTTTTCACAAAATAAAATCCAGAAGGAAGAGAATCACTCGCAGAGAAAGTCTGTTTTTCATTATAAAGTTTTCACATTCTAAAACTTTTCATTTGACTCCCTGCCAACACACACACACACACATAGACACACACCACACACACACACATGTACACAGATAAATAAACCGCATAATGTTACACCTCGGTTATCTTCCTTCATATAATAAGGTATCTGTGCCTGTTCCCAGCGTGTAATATGGCACGGTGTTCTGTTGGGGGGCTGTGGTAATGAAGGCCAGAATGTTCTCCTTAGCTCTGGATTAGTATTCACTCATTATACAAAGTAATATACTGACATCTCTCCCCATACCCCCTCCCTCTCTCCAGCCCGTCTGTCCGCTCAAGATTAGGGTGGCTCGATTCAATCAAATGATTTAATGCAGGCAGAGACAGAGGAGAGACAGCGAGTTCCATGAGGAAGGGGGTCTCCTGTTGGACATTCAGTGGGAAATGGGAATACATCACTAAGACATGAAAAATATACGCTCACTGAGCACTTTGTTAGGTATTTATTAGACTTACTTCTGCTGCTGTAGCCTATCCACTTAAAGGTTTGACGCGTTGTGTGTTCAGAGATGCTCTTCTGCATACCACTGTTGTAATGTGTGGTTATTTGCGTTACTGTCACCTTCCTGTCAGCTTTGAGCAGTCTGGCCCTTCCCCTCTGATCTCTCTCATTAACAAGGCATTTCTGTCTGCAGAACTGCTGCTCACTGGATGTTTTTTGTTTTTCCTACCATTCTCGGCAAACTCTAGAGAGTGTTGTGCATGGAAATCCCAGGAGATCAGCAGTTTCTGACATATTCAAACCATCCTGTCTGGCACCAATAATCATTCACTGTCAAAGTCACTTAGATCACATTTTTTGGTCTGAAAAACAGCTGAACCTCTTGACCATGTCTGCATGCTTTTATGCATTTATTTGATTCCACATGATTGCCATATATGACAAATTTTCATCAACAAGCTGGTCTACCTAATAAAGAGCTCAGTGAGTATATAATGTCCCTGCCAAAAAATGAAAAGGTTGAGGTTTGAGGTTGTTTTTTTTTTTTTTTGTCATGCTGACTTTGGAATTGATATAACTACATAAAATATGAGCCGTTACTATCAAAGTCTGCAGATTTTAGCTTTACGGCAGACCCTAGTAACCATGAATGTCATTGTGTTTACTGCAAGTAACACTTTTGATAGCTCTTAAAGCATTTTGTAGGATGGGCAGGAGATCGTCTTAAACAACCAGCACATGTGTAGTACCCAAATAGGTGGTGTATGACAGCAATTTCATGCATAAATGCTCACTACATGTCAGCTGAGATTAAAAGGGAGAGGTTCACTCAAAACTGCCTGGGGGTTATTGAGATGGACAGACTAAACCAGTTGTAGAATTTGGCCAGACCACCAGGAACCTCCAACATTTCGTAAGAAGTGCCACAAGAGCTTACATTCCATATACAGTCAAATAGAAGAGGTCCTTATCCAGAGAAATATACAATATGAAATAATATTTGTGCTTTGACATGAACTGGTATAGGACAGAATAACAATATTCTTTGACAAGAGACAGTATGTGTATAACACTGATGGGTTACTATGTCACCTCAGAAAGATGTCTGTCTGTTTGAATCTAACTGAAAAGATGGCATCAGTTAAAACACAAGGACCTGGATGCTTTCTGAAATATCGCTTTCTATTGGTCCTGACCAAAGGTTGCTCTCTGCTTGAGTGCAAAAACTACACCCACCTGCAACCTGACCTTCCCAGAAGTAATAACCAAACCACTGTATATAAAGCCTTAATTGTTCATGTGTTGCAATTCTGCTATTCATTATAGCTATATAGAGCAACCCAACAACATCTAAAAGTCAAAGTAAATGCAAAGTATATATATAACCAAAATTATGCTTTGGTTATATAGCTTACACGCATGTTTACTGTTAGTAGTCATAATCGTATTTTAAAGCCAGAGTTAACGGCATTCGCACATTTTTACTTCTGCTTTTAGGTCGTTATTTGCACATTTAGCGGATAACGGGTTCAACTAATGTGAAGTTAATGGTTCAGTGGTGGTTGTACAGCGTGAGACGAAATGTTGCGCCTTAACCCGTATTTCCTAATTTAGCCTGCTGCTGCTGCTCCAAGCAGACAGCGACCAGTGTGAATAATTTATTCTTTTAAAACATACGCTTAGATCTCAGTTGTGTGATGCGTCACGCTGTTACTGTACAAAACAGACGCTCAGGGTGCATAAAATAAACGATGCGCTAAGAAGGTGACGGTGAATTTGGGGATAATAAATATATGTATAATATAGGCCTACAGTTGCTTTGAATTAACACGGCTTATACGTATTATGGTATTTCACTCTAGTCGACCACAGTCAAGTCAAGGGTTCCCAGATAACAGAAAACTAATTCCGACACACCACCGTTTAAGGTGTCCTGTTTTAATCTGTTCTTGTGTCGAGAAGAAGTTGTAATGGACACCGAACGCAGACAGAAGGCAACTGAAGCGCAGTATGCATCCTTCGAGTGCACCATCCAAAGGACCAGAGTGACTGGTCCATGCCCCACATGAAAACATGCTGTGTTGGGAATTGACGGACCGGTTTTGAGGAATTACCCATTTTGTATGTATGTATGTATGTATGTATGTGCGCTTTCACAGTCGAGGTTATGCAGCCAAGGGGCCAGATGAGCAAGCCACGGAGTCGATCACAAGGGTTGACAGGTCAGGGCCAGACCATATCTACACCTACGAGCCTGTCCCTCTAAGCGGACTGCTCACGCGCATGCTGCAGCAGCCCAGAACACACACACACACACACACACACACACACACACACACACACACTTTTGCATTTTTATTAATGTAATGCTTTGGGAGACGACTTACTGTAACTAAGTAATCTGAGTTCTCTTTAACTTTATACGTGGCCGAATGTAGTTACTTTTCAGTGATTCTAGACGCGCATCGTAGGTTAATATATATTTACTGTATGTATTTACTGTCTATAAAAACGTTTTGATATAAGCAATCGTTTTTATACGAGCAAAATCAAAACACATTTTCCCCTTCCTTCGCTTTGACAATAACAAATTAATTCCATTGATTTGGTATTAGTTTTGAGTTCTGACTGAAGTTTGAATTTAAGGCAATAAATAGCAACGTTTTGTTCTTTAGAATGTATTCCGCATATTTTGTGGATTTCCGTGCCGCTCGGACGTTCTGGGGAACTCTGTCCTTAGACGTGGTCGCCAGTTATCCAAGATCCAGTTGGCGGGCTTTGCCTGTGTTGAATTTGCTTGTGCCGCTTCTTCACAGACCGCACCTTCGCCCTTTTGTTTGTTTGTTATTTTTTTTGCACATAATCAATCTGCTGGTAGCCCATATGTTGCTATATTGTGCTAAAACATATTTTTGGTATAGTACTCAGTGGTCTTCTGACAAGGAAAACGATCTGAGTTAACGTTAACGGCTAAGCTGCCGCAGTAGGCTACCATGGTCAGTGTTCTGTATTTAGCATGTTGTGGTAAATGTTTTACAGTTATAAAATTAATGATCTGTTACATTTATCACGTAATCTTCTGCCAATGTACTTAAGAAACGTATATTTTCATTGAAACCACGAGCCTTTTTGTTGTTAAACACATTTTAAAATCTGAAAAAGTCGATGCGAGAAAATAATGCTACGAAAAAAGTGGATAATGAAAAAATAATGGTAGGGTTCGTCACCTGTGGAAGAGGATCGAAAGCAACCGTTCTGTAATATGGTAGAAAGTTTACGCTTTTAACACATGTTGAAATGTCTTGAGGTTCGCGTTTCAGCACAAAGCTTCGGATATTACATGGTGATTACGCACAAGAAAGCGAACAGATATAGCCAGCTTCTGGTAAGCATGCAAAAGCGACGGAAACAGAAACAGCACATTGGACAGCTCCTTACCGTCTTCATTCTCATCAAACACGGGAGTTTTGTGGGAGTGATTTGCGCCCATATTCTGGAGCTTTTTTCCACAGCCCACGGGGAATCTTCCGCTACTTCAGTCACGAGCATCCCACGAAACAAATATTGTATCTTTTGTTTTTCTGAGGATAAAAGTTGTCCCTTTGATTTTGTTAGTTTGTATAACTTGTCTGTTTTCGCTGCTACATACGGAAGGAAGCCCACGCGTTTTCGTCCATGGTTTCCAACTACAGCCTCTTCGAGTAGCCAGGAACTAAGCGCAATTGAGGACAATCACTATCGCATCATCTCAAAAGAGAGATGTAAAGGCAACCCAGAGCGTGTTTGTAATTAGCTCGTGCAAAGAGAAAGCTCCATCTACCCTTAAAATGAATGCATCCAGCTATTGGCTGCTTCAATTCAATTTTCGTACGGGGTACGCTGAGAAAGATTGCCCACGGGGTCTGGATTCAGTGAAATAATTGAAAGACCTCTTTCCGTAAGCCGTGATTCCACGGATAAAGGAAATCGCGTAAACCCTACTGGCAGGTTCTGAAAAAACGGCTTCTCTAGTTCATTAACCCTATCCTGGAGACCCACTGGAGAAAACGATGAGCACTCACTGACGAACGCAAGGCACGGCGTTTTCATTTGAGAGCGCAGGATGAATGCAACCAGCACGTGTGGCAACACGCCAATAAAATGACATATGTGATGTTGTTTGCAATATCAGTTGAAGGACAGACGCATCTGTGGACTTCAGAAGGAAGTTGACATTCCAAGTCGAAACAACCATGGTCACAGAACCTGGTCAAATCTAACCAGGTATATAAAAAAACTAATATGTGATATGCGTTTTCTTTGTGGAAGGAAAAAATACTTCCGCAGCAAATGTTTGAGTGCCTACGGTTTCCCCAATCTACATATTAGAACTATGTGCACATTAGGCATGCTTGCTTGAACATTTGCCCGTTTCATTCCAAAAATGAATGTTTTGTCATGAATCATTGTTTTCCTTCGGGATTCACATAGAAACGTCTTGTTTTCCCCGCACCTGAAGGCAGGGAGGATGGGAGCATGTTTAGCGCATTTATACTGAGTTAAGACGCCTTAACAATGCCATCAGAGGTGTTAGCATTTTTGCAGTTAACCTGTCATTTCAACACCATACCAAACTAGCCTGCTTTCTATCGCAACACGGGCCCCAAAATACAAAGCATATCGTTCAAAATGGTGAGTGATTTGTGTGCCTCCAGGGGTAAAGGAAGTAGCGCCGTGTCAAGAGAGACTGATCTCACTCATTTTGTATCATTACGGTCAGATTTCAGCCTATTGGTATGAAGACGCCCCCCTAAAGGAATTCCTTTTCAGAGAACTATTCTTTGAGGAAAACCGTAAAGGTTGCCCTTGACGCGACTCTGCCATTTTGGGAGTTTAAACGCCAGCCATTATAAAGCAGGTCTCGTGCCCTTTGCTCCGAAAGGTTGACATCTGACCACAGTGACATGGAGGAATAGGGCAGGGAGGGTTTGGCAGAAAAAGCACAGACGATGTGCACAAATCAACATGGAATAATTTTACTGGTTCATTCAACAAGGCCTGGTGCATGTCACCAGCCAATTTCAATTTCAATTGGAAAACTGTTTTTTTTTTTGGTCATTTTATTTTAAAAAAACCCAATCTGAACCATTACTATACTAGAAATGCAAGGCTGGTATTTAACTGTCAGTAGAATATGCTTGGCCAAAACAGAACTTATCGATAACCTAATTTTCTTAATAAACACCGTCCCATTTATTCACTTAATGGACGCCCTTATCCAAGGCAATTTACACAGTCTGCTTTTATACAGCTGGACATGACTCATGGCAGGACTAAATTACAAGTGACAATCAAAATGAATCAGTCTAATTTTACTGGACGCAGCCCCCTCAACACTAACACTGTAAAGGACAGAACAACAAAACAACCAAAAAAAATCCTTAATATGATAAGACCATAGAACTGATGGTGTGAAACAGGGCTTTACAGCACAACTGAGAAGAGAAATCAGTGGAATGATACACAGACTAAAAAATACAGTGCAGCAACAGAGGGCATGAAGAAAAAACTGCTAAATAGTTTGAATTAAGGACTATTCATTTGCATGATAAATTGCAGTGAAATGAGACCTAGAATAGCCGATGTGCATGAATTGATTCATTCAAGGTTGATCACCCACGCAAACTTTGCTCCAATATTTGTAACTTATTTTGTCTGCTTGTTTGTTTCTCATTTTGATAATCATTCTTTGGTATATGTTTAAAATATGTGCCTTCTCACCCATTTTAAATGTTTTATAGAATGCTTGATCTTTGTAAATGTACATACAAAAAAATATAGAGTACAGATTGTGCTCATATAAACAACTGTATAAATTTAAAATCTAAATAAAAAATTAATTGAACAATGAAAATGCCAACTGAACCAAGTTTTGGGAAAGTATACACACCAAAACAGTAAATTTAGTGGTGTATTGCTTAAAAGTAACACCGTGAGGAAATAAAAACGTATATACGTATTTCTACCACTACTAAAATGTTCTGTGTGCTTGCTGACAGCACCACCTAACATAGCCAGCAATAGGCTATTGTCTCAAGAACAAGGGGCATCCTGCATTAGCTGCCCAATATCATCTCCAGGATAGATAGTGTCTGTGCTATATGAGTCGTGAGTGTGTGATCCTGTGGTCTGAGGTAATCTTTTATCTCTTTCAATATGTAGCACTGCAGAATCCTAAAGGTTTTTTGATTATTATTTTTTTCAGGCAGTTGCTACACATTGCTGGTGGTTGGGGTGAGCATAACCTCTGCTCTATGGTAAGTGGTAAATGGTTGGCATTTATATAGCGCCTTTATCCAAAGCGCTGTACAATTGATGCTTCTCATTCATCCATTCATACACACACTCACACACCAACGGCGATTGGCAGCCATGCAAGGCACCGATCAGCTCGTCAGGAGCATTTGGGGGTTAGGTGTCTTGCTCAGGGACACTTCGACACAGCCTGGGCGCGGGATCGAATCGGCAACCCTCCGACTGCCAGACGACTGCTCTTACTGCCTGAGCCATGTAGAGGTAGTCATAGTAGCAGCAGTAGTAGTAGCAGTAGTAGAGGTAGTCATAGTAGCAGCAGTAGTAGTAGCAGTAGTATTAGTGGTAGTAGCAGTAATAGTGGTAGTAGTAGCAGCTGTCATAGAGGTAGCAGCAGTAGTAGCAGCAGTAGTAGTAGTAGCAGTAGTAGAGGTAGTCATAGTAGCAGCAGTAGTAGTAGTAGCAGTAGTAGTAGTAGCAGTAGTAGAGGTAGTCATAGTAGCAGCAGTAGTAGTAGCAGTAGTATTAGTGGTAGTAGCAGTACTAGTGGTAGTAGTAGCAGCTGTCATAGAGGTAGCAGCAGTAGTAGTAGCAGTAGTAGTGGAGGTAGTCATAGTAGCAGCAGTAGTAGTAGCAGTAGTAGTAGAGGTAGTCATAGTAGCGGCAGTAGTAGTAGTAGTAGTAGTAGTAGTAGCAGTAGTGGAGGTAGTCGTAGTAGCAGCAGTAGTAGTAGTAGTAGTAGTATTAGCAGTGGTAATAGCAGCTGTAATAGTGGTAGCAGTAGTAGCAGTAGCAGCAGTAGTATTAGTAGTAGTAGTAGCAGTAGTAGTAGAGGTAGTCATAGTAGCAGCAGTAGTAGTAGCAGTAGTAGTAGAGGTAGTCATAGTAGCGGCAATAGTAGTAGTAGTAGTAGTAGTATTAGCGGTGGTAATAGCAGCTGTATTAGTGGTAGCAGTAGCAGCAGTAGCAGTAGTAGTAGCAGCAGTAGTAGAGGTAGTCGTAGTAGCAGCAGTAGTAGCGATAGCAGTGGTATGAGCAATAGCAGTAGTATTAGCAGTAGTACTAGCAGCAGTAGTGGGTATGGCCTTAAGTGAGGAAAAGGCAACGGGCTTGTGGTGTGGTGGGGTGTAGTGGGGTAGGAATATTCTTTCTCTTACCAGTTACGACTGTTGGTGATAGGGTTAAAACAACGCTGACAATAGGGTGAGGGGGTTAGAACAATAGTGGCAATCATTGCTGTTCTCTTCTTGTCCCAGGGAGCTGTGATTGGACCACCTCTGGGACCTCTGTCAGACTCCTTTGGTGTGCAGAGCTTGATCTGAAACCTCTGATTGCAAATGGCTACAGTGTGTTACCAGGGGAACAGGAAAGATATTTCACCACTGAGGACATTGTTTCCCTTCAGAATGCTCGGTTTTTGTTTCTGCTTGTATTTGTTTTTCTGCACAAGAGTGTATTCATTTTTTGAGTGGCAACCTCTTCTGGGCTTTATAAATGTACCGTTTTTTAAGGTCATACATAAAGTTGGGTGAAAACAAAAGTTTTATGGCAGTGCCCTTTCTCTGCTGCGCAGCTTCCCTGGATGTGATGTTAACAGAATGACTCATCAGAAAAACTCATTCATTACACTGATTAAAAATTACGCTCATTGGCAAAGCTGGGAACCATTCAGCCTCTGATGAAAGTGAAATCGTATTCATGCATAAAATGTGCAGCAGTGTTATTTTATTTGTTCTAATTCATTAATTATTTTATTTACTTATTTATACTATGTTTGTGGGTGAATCTTGGGTGGGCGGAGGTGCTATTTACCCATTTTTGAATGGGTGTGGTGCCAGTAAAGGCAGTATTGTGAGACCTAGGGCTGTAACAATGACAGTGAGAAGTGGGAGAAACCCCAGTGTCCCATAATACCCAGTCAACATAGACAGGCACAGGACAAGGGGACACACCACATAGACCACCAGCACCCTGTCAAACACACATCCAGGCCCTTATACTCCAGAACCTCATATAATACAGTTACCATGACACAGCATTAACTTGACTGTTGAAATACCGCTACATGAGCAAAAACATCAGTTTTGTGCTCTACATATAGATCAGGGATGGATGGATGGTTATCTGACTATATCTATATCTAAAATTTCCCTCTGGATGAATAAAGTATCTATCTATCTATCTGTCCGTCTGTCCGTCTGTCCGTCTGTCCGTCCGTCCGTCCATCCATCCATCCATCTATCTATCTATCTAATCTGACTATGTTCCTGGGGAAAGTTTCTTCACGCAGTGAAGTTGATTTAAAATAAATTTTTTGTCAAAGTCTATGCGTGAAAGCTTGCTCCTCATACCCAGTCTCCCAGCACAAAAGTGATATCTTTTCATAGAATCCCTGCTCTACTTACAAAAAATACAGAATTACGTAAAACATAAAACACATGATACATTTATTTGGCTAACTGAGGAGGAAATATATGACAAATACACAGTAAAGACAGAGATTCCATTTGAAGTGCTTCAGTAAATGTAATGTCTGAAATGGGACTGGAACCCATTGATCTTTGGTCCAATGCCCAAATCTGGGCCCCCTTTCACTCACGTTGAAATAAAGGACCACAATACAGTTAGGTCTCATGACACTGCAAATTGGTCTTCCATAATTTGAATGCATTTCTATTTATGTAATCTCTTGAGTTATTCATGTGATGCTGCGGATGTATGCGTATTTTAATAATCGAAGCCAGTCAAACCAAACGTACAGTATGGTAATGCATTGCTTGCTGCTCTGGGCCCCTGTGTAAATGTGGTGGTGGTTCTGTGACCTGATTGCTGTGGATTTCTGCCCTAAATCAGATACTGCAATTGTACTTTATTCAAAACCATCTGGCTTACTCATGTATTGCTGTTAAATTTCCTCAGTGTAGCAAGATGAAAGGGGAAAAAATGCTAAGCCTTACTTCGTGACTGATAAGTAAAGACCTTTTAAATTTTCAGAAAAATATAAAAATAGCTCTGTCTGATAGGTGTAATTCAATTCTGTTCCCCCAGTCTTTGTGCAGATTCAATGCACAGCTGGCCCATCCATTAGGCCATATAGGCGACTGCATAGGGTGGGACCTGGTTTGGTTAACCCCTAAAGTACTGGCCCATTTTCGTAACACAAGCTTGAAAATGACATGCCCAAAATTATATTACATGTCATTTGGCAGTCGCTTTTATCCAAAGTGACTTACAGTTGTTTTACACTAAGCAGGGGACAATCCTCCCCTGGAACAATGCAGGGTTAAGGGCCTTGCTCAAGGGTCCAACAACTGTGCGGATCTTATTGTGGCAACACCGAGGAACCCTTGTTCAATAGTAGAAATAATCCTGGTCTCTTCTGAAAGGCAGACCTTGGGGGTATTTAGAGTCAGATTCACTCTAAATATTACTGAAACAAAGTTACAGAAGCTGAAACAACAAGCTTCCTGCTCTCCCCTCTGGCAGCAGGTCCAGAAGATTGTGAAACTGCATTACAATAATAACATCTAGTATACTAATATAGTGACTGAAGTCCATTGAGTTTTTGTCAAATACCCAACCCCCATCAACAAGTCAAACATCCCACAATTTCACATGCCATTTATTATTGAAAAGCGGGTCAGCTCCTTATTTATGAGCATACTATGAGAAGCGTGCTATGGCAAAAAAATTATATTGACTTTTCTCCTAGTTACCGCATTTTTGGAATTAGAAACAATTATGGGTTTGGAAAAGAATACTGAATTTACTGAATGTGTCGTTTGTGGTTTTCCAAAATCCAGGGATGGCGAAGTTACACCCGCTTGTGTTATGCCACCCCACGTGGCAAAACACCCCATCATAAAATAGTTTACACAGACAGAAGTGACCATTTACCACTTTCACACAACATATCCTGTGAGCATATTAATAGAAAATTCTACAGTGGGAAAAAAAAAATTATAATAACGTAAATAAACCCACTCTGGCCATGGGGTTAAGGGGCCCGACGTGCAGATTTAAAAATAATTATTTTAGTTATTTACTATTTAGGGAATAAATAGAGATCTTCAAGACCTCGCTGAGGGCCCAACAGATGTATGTGCCGGTTCTGATTCAGGATCACACTGATATGGACATTAAGGTGCCAGTGGGCATGTTACTTCAGGAATCCAATAGTCCTATATTCTGTGGCCAATAAAATGAGTCTTTCCAGAGTTGTATCAGCCACCAGCCCTTAAAGTTTCCTAAAAATATTAGAATTTATTCTGTGTTCCAGGCTCTTTTCTGGGCAGTTTGTTCAGAAAATGGTGCCTGAACAGTGTTCTTGGATTTAGAATCACAACACATGGAGAGATTTAATATTATTTCAGCAAGGAAATATAGCCTATATAAGACGGTAAATTACACAATCATCATTCTTAGTTGTTTTTGGAAGTTACAATAATGAATTGGATTCGCTGTGAAGTAATACATAAAACATAAGTAATCATACTTCTGGGCTAAACCGGTAACTACAGCGACATCTTGTGGAACAGTTAGGAAATGCTCTGCTCTCCGCATTGAATTTTCACCTTGAAATTAATTGATCACCTTAATTATTGGCTTGGATAAAGGGTCACTTCTTGATTATCATAATTAATTTTTTTTACCCACAGGTCGATACATCTCTGCTTTTCATTATTTATTTGTATCGCTTCAGTGCATGTGACAGAATATATTGCTTGTTTTACTTGGATTGCTTTCTTTTTAACATAACAAGGTTTTTAACAATCATTTTAAATGTTAAAAAAGTGAGATGGGAACCATCGTGCCAACTATGACCCTCCCTAGGAAATTCTGACTCCAGACAATTATGTAGCCTACTGGTTTGCTCTGCAGAGCTGCTGAGCTCAGTCAGTAAATATGACTAATGGCGTTTCATTGATGCAAGTCAGGTCGCCTAATTCTAAATGTAATTTAAATTGAAATGATATCAGCTTTTTCCAAAAGTGAATACTGAAGGCATAAGTCAGTGCATGTTGCTGGGTCAATAAGTAAACAGTTTACTGCCCTGAAGGAAATGAAGTCTTGGTGAGGCAGTACTTGCCAATATACACTCAGTGAGCACTTTATTAGGCAGACCTGTACACCAGCCTGTTAAGGCAAATATTTAATCAGCCAATCATGCGGCAGCAACACAATGCATAAAAGCATGCAGATGTGGTCAAGAGGTGTTAGGCCAAATGCCAGAATGGGGAAGTAATGAGATCAACAGTAAGTGACTTTGACTGTGGAATGATTGTTGCTGCCAGACAAGTTGGTTTGAATATCTTAGAAACTGCTGATCTCCTGATCTTCCACACACAACAGTCTCTAGAGTTTGCAGAGAATGGTACGAAAAACAGAAAACATCCAGGGAGCAGCAGTTGTGCAAGCAAAAAGACCTTGTTAATTAGAGAGGTCAGAGGAGAAGGGGCAGACTGGTCAAAGCTGACAGGAAGGTGACAGTAACGCAAATAACCACACATTACAAAACATTGAAGTAGATACGCTACAGCAGCAGAAGACTTAAGTGTAAAAAATAAGTCTAATAAATGCCTAATAAACTCACTGAGTGTATAAACAGAAAAAGTTTATCCAAGTAATAACAAACAAGTTATAACAAGTTATAACCGCCAAGTTATAACATGTCGATTCCCTAAGACGGTTTGTTGAAAGTAATTTAAACTTCATCCTGCCCAATGTAAATAAGTTAATTCGGAGTTTAATAGCTCAGAACACATGACGCCTCCCTCCATTAATGAATTACATTCCAGTTCGTTTTCAAAATGTGTGACGAATGTGGGTGAATATTTCTGTGTTTACTTGAAAAGATGAAACGGTAGCCTTAAATGCCTAGTCTACAGTTTTTTTTAAAGTGGCGGTGAAATGTTGTCTCCCCTCTCCTGTCAATAATATGCTGGTTGAAGCTTGGTAGTGACGTCATTGGTGTTTTTGTCTTTTGCTGTTGAAAAGCTCAGTGGGACTGAGTGTGAACTTACTCAAGGACTGTTCTAACGGGAGTTTTATTTGTGAAAGGTTCTCTACGAGAGAAATCGGACGTAAGCAGCAGGATGAAATTTGCAGTGGTAGCTTTGGTCTTTTTCGTAAACTTTCTTTGGACGGCTAACTGTGCTCCGCCAACTTGCTATTCTAGAGTGTTGGGTTTGAGCAAAGAGATTATGGACATGCTGGAAAAATTGCAAAGATACCATCGCACGGTAAGATGACACAAACTTCATCAAAACACACACGTAGGCTACACACACATACACAATTCAATAATCTATAGGCAATATCAGAACACACCTCATTCTGTGTTCCCTTTGACCTTTCAGAAATCGTGTGTGGAGGTGTTACCAAAAATGTATCTGGATGTGCACGTAAGTTAAAGTTTGTTTCAAACATTAATAGATCCCCAGGCAAAGGCATTTACAACAAAATCAGAAGATTATCCTATTCATTTCGGTAATTAATTTTATTCAACCCTGAGGCGTTAACACAAACACGTAAAATAAGCAACCTCAATAACTAAGTTGTACAAACAGCTATTTTTTCTATGACAAGAAATGACCCGCAAGCAGCGAGAAAGTTAAGCCTTTAATGGAGGTAATGAGCCTTATAGCCTACCCCATCTTTAATTGAGGAAAGCTCGGAATACGAGCTCTCAATTCGGATGGCCTATCGTAGCCTTTTAATTTCCTCATGTATTCAAGCAAAGATTACAATGTTTGTAATGCCTGCAGAAGTGTCATGTAAATGTTCATGGCGTCATTTACAAACACTTACATTACTGTTACGTGTTAGTTGAGAAATATGACAAATTGAGCGATTTGGCTACCTCCCGATGCTTGCTTTTGCATGGATGAGGAGGATATCTAGTCAAGTATGTTCTTAGTGTTTTGGGCTACAAATATCGCAAGCATCATCTTAAAACTCACTAGGTTTCCCAAGGTTTAATCTTAGGTTGCACATGTGTTTATAAATAGCATTCACAAATCATATTATAATGCTAACATGGGTATACTGTTTATGGAGTGTGAAAATGAGCTTAAAGATCGGAAATCAATAATAAATGTTTGCCCCGAAAAACCATTAGCCTATTATATTATGCACATCAGTTAATGTAATGCCGGGTAAAATATAAAGTGTTGAATCAACCAGGAAATATAGTCTGAGCACTTGTGATCTGAGTGTACAGCTGTCGTTCTTTTCCAACTGGTGTGACTGTTTCCCCAGAATTCCTGTGTCATGCCCAAGCTGCGTGACTTCATGTACGTGATTGAGAACCTTCCCACACAGTTCTGCAGAGAACGTCCTAGAATCATCATGCTGAAACGCAAAGTCAGGAACCTGTACATCATCATCAACAGAATCTGTTACCGGGTAAAAAAAAAAAAAAAAAAAAAGTCACATTACCCCACTCCCTCTGGCCAATCTGATGCCTAGAATTGTCTCTGTCACCTCACCATATCTTACTGTGTCCACAGGACCTTGTGTTCTTCTCAGATGACTGTGAAGCCCTGGAGACTGGTCAAAGTTCACCAAGGTACGGGGAAGACAGACTTCAGCTCCTTCAGGAGACATGAAAATAAAGATCACCCTTAAAGAAACTCACATGCACACATACATACACAAGTGTGCGTGCACACGCCCATACAAACCCACATTACAGACAAAGCACAAAACATAACTAAATATCACACACCGTTCCACCAGACACAGCCCACTGGCTAATTGGCCAAAAGTATTTCAAGCAGTTCACATTTAATGACTTCTGAGAAGGTATGTGTGGTTACATACCGCCAGCCAGTGAAAAACTTTCCACAGGAAATTTGCTAAATGCCAGCCATTCCTCATAAAACCTAAAATAATAACAGAAATACTTTAGCATGTGTCGCTCATACAGCAGTGTATTTACACACATAGCCAGCAAGGTGCCTACCTTTGAAAAGACTGCTTGTGCCTGACTATTACATGTTCCCGATAGCGCTGTCTCAAAATATGCATATCATTATTTCAGTTAGATTGCTTTTTCAGAGCACAGCTTTAAAATACAGATGTGCATTACCTTCCTATTTGAGAAGTGGGTTGATTACCTCAAGTGTTTTTATGTGATATTATGCAGATATATTAAGGATTGTAAAACTTCACCAATTACAGTGTTATATCTTTGACATTATTAATGCTTTTGTAGATTTGGCTACAACTTCTTTGTAATTTTGTATTACATACTGTTGCATTAAACGTGTGTACATAATAAAACCAATTATCACTGGTTTTATCACCTTTTTTTAATTCTGATTTTATGTGATCATGTATTTTGTTATTGCAACCTACGGCTAGTTTGAAACCATTTAAAACAGCTGCATTCTCAACTCATCCTTTTATCTTTTTAATAATTTCCCAAGCATTACCATATAATCATATGACAATCATGCGAACAATAACAGAAGAATGATCTATGTCACTCGAGGCTGGTTATGATCACCTCATTTAAAAGGTACCTGACTTCATAAAACAGCATCATTATCAAATGTGAAAACATTATTGTATTCAAGTTCAATTGGCTGTTATGCAATGACAAATGTATTGTCAAACATTAATAGATATGAAATACAATGCTATATCCAGACTAAACACACAGTCAGTCTTCCATTGCTGTTTGAATTAACACATGAATAGAATCAGTTGAAAATCACTATGGAAACAAATAAACTCTTGTGTTTATTGATATGCTTCAGTGGACAGCTTCACCAGGGTGACTTACACAACTCACGTTGATGTTATTCATGTTTATGGCACCGTAGTCACTGAGATCAGGTACGGCTACTTTGCCACGTCAGGGTCTTATTATTAATGTGTGTCACCAGCCACTTCACTCTGAGTGCAGGAAACGGGGCATTTCTTTACGTGCTCTGTCCACCTATCCTGCATTAATAAAGGTTAATAGGTACAATAGGTAAGATTTTGTGTTAAAGCATTGTTACAAGACCATTGTAAATTCCTTCCTATCATTGAAGAAGGCTCACTGACATGTTGACTCGCCCTCTGCCTGTGTTCATAGTCCTTAAATTCGGGTTTCAAAATATACAGTTGACGGCCCGACACTGAAACATTGTGTAACTGTCAAATAATTCAAGCTCATTTGTTGAAAATTGGTTCTAAAAATTGCCACAGCCAATGCCATTTCAACGTCAGCGCATTCACAGAGAACGGGGAGGGATAAACAGTGTTGTGGTTTGAAGGGGTTTGTCGCTGCCATTCCTCTCTTGACCGTTAGAAGTCCCGAAATTACCTACTGTACCTTTTAATGAAAATGGGGCGTGTATCTGAAACAGGTGAGTGAGTACAGACAGGTCACAGATGTTAGAGCAAGGCTTTCAGAACTCCACAGTGGGTGAATTCATTCTCACTACAGTGTCTTTGGCAACTGCATTTGGTTTATTTTTATTTTTTAATCACGCTTCTCCCTGCATCTCTCCCCAAATCGGAATGCTCATTTCCGTGAAGCTGCCCCATGTTGCTGTAGTCCCCGCAGCCGCTGCTGGTATGCGTAGACAAGCAGTCCGCCCCGATGTCACCAGCCGATTCATTTCACACCAAGCTCGCACAGACATGAGTTGGAGGAAGACACTTTATGTGCAGCTTCGGCAAGCAAACCCTAGACACCCCGATCGACCACCGGAGGTCACTAGAGATCCATTAGAATGCATCCTGGGAAACCTTACATGAGCCTGTACAGTGCCAAGCCTGGTCAGGCCGTCAGCCGCAGCTGAAACGGCAATGGTCATGAAGACATGAGCAATTATAGGACAAAATGTCCCGTAATGTCTGGCAGCAGCAACAAAAATAATTGGCTCCAAGCGCATTGGATGGTGGTTCATCCTACAGCAAAACAATGATCCCAAACATACCGCTAAAGCAACAAAGGAGTTGTTCAAAGCCAAAAGCTGGAAAATGCTAGACTGGCCAAGTAATGCCGCTGATCTGAATTCAAGTGAACATGCATTTCATATGCTGAAGCGAAAACTTAAGGCAACTAGCCCGATACAAGCACAGAGCTAAAGATGGCCGCAGTACAGGCCTGGCAGAGCATCCCCAGAGAGCATAATCAGCACCTGGTGACTGTGGTGACTTCAAACAGTCATTGCATGCAAAGGATATGTGACTAAGTGCTAGACTTCACTACTTTCATTTACACAATATTAATATGTCCCAAACATTATGATGCTCTGAAATGGGGGGAACTATGTTTAAAAAGTGCTGTAATTTCTACACGGTGAAACCGAAGTGAAAATACGCTTAAATAAAAGCTGAGAATGTGCACTTTCACCAAAATTGCGGTTACAAAGCTAAAATGGTGGAGTACATTCTAGAGCCAAATCATGAACAAAATGTCTTTGTCCCAAACATTATGGAGCTCACTATACTGTAGATGTTAGCAACAAAGGCAGATAAGCAAAACTCAGCTGTGTCAAAAGACAAAGAGTATTCTTGCATTTCTTCTAATTGGCACAAACGTGAAATTCTTCCATTTATGTTACAGCCTTTTATGACCATCATTCTCAGTTTTATAATCTGATGCATTTGCCAGAAAGCATCTGTTCCTGTCTCCATTTTCAAAACAGATTAAGGAAAGGTTTGCATCTCGAGTGCAGGCATAGAATTCATGACGAGTATTTATACGTTAAAAATTATTCCAGCTGTTTATCCTAAGAAGCTAGAATGTCAAACCTTCAATCACAGGGGTTTCTTCAAAGGAAATCACAATGGATCGGCTGATTGGGCCTGGCGGTTTCGTGACATTCGTGCGGACGCGCGCGGATTGCGCGCTGCCCCAACCAGTAGAATTCGAATTCCAAGGCAGTTAAGTATAGCCAACATTTGTCTAACTAACGACAACATGAAAATTAATTGAAAATACGTTTTTATTTGACACGGTTATTGATTCAAATGACGCATATACTATATGTATGTATACTTGGCTGGAAATGGCTGGTTTGATTTTTAAGATGTGTCAACACCATGCACAGAACTGCTGGTAGGGTTTGTAACTGTGTCCTATTAGGCCTACGTCATCCACAAAAGGTTCATAGAGCCTGCTTTTGGTCCTAATGTTACATGCCATCAACTAGGCCATGTTGTCTCATCTAATTCATATCATTTGCGAGAAATGCTGAATACAAGGGGGGTTATTTACAAACTAAATATCGCACTTACTAACTTCGGGCTGATAAATGTACTAAATAGCCGTGTCCCGTTCCTCGCTTAAGTGACACGCGCTCCCGTATTGGAAAGCGTTGATTTATTGAATTATAGCAGCTTATCCTTCATGTGGATATATTCTACCATATAGATACCGAGACATCACCACTTGTTTCTGTATGTACTTAATTGTTACATAGTTTTATTTCGGCAATAGACAGCATGCCATCTGATAATGCGAAAACGTAACGTTTTATGACTAAAGACTGCCCTCTGGTGGTCTTCATGCCAACCTGCAAGTGACATTCAAGGACCAGTGACGTGAAATGAGTGAAATGAGATGTTTCGGAATTTTACCTTAAAGCAAGAATATGATGGTGGTTTAAATGGTTATGGATTAGGCTTCTTCTGACTAAAATAAAGATACACTGTTGTTAACTGGAAATGATATAGCACATCAAAGCAGTCTTCGCCCTTATGTTGTTTTCATGCAACATTTTATGCCATTTCAAAGGCTGAAGTATTGTGTTAAAAAGTTAACAATAAAGCACATATAGCAAAACGCGACAGAACCTTATTTTTCAAACATTTTTGTTGCGGTTGCTCTTTATTTATCTAGTGACAGTTGTGTTTAGTTTAAAATAACTACTTTAGATGAATGTACAATTCATCATTTTTGCACTGTAGGTGATTCTGTGTAACATAAAACTGCTTATGTTAAATTGTCTTTCTCCCAATTTTATTGGCATGTGGGTGGGTTGTTCTCTTGTGGCTGTAATGGGATTCTTCCCTATATCGTCTCTTCTAATCTGTTCAGTTCTGTTACAGACGTCCAGAACACCCATAACTAGAGCCTCCCTCTACTCAGTTCAGGAGGGGCTGCCCTTAAATGAGCCTGTAATATATACTCCACTGTCAGCACGGTTTAGATGCCCTGGGGTTTTGTTTTTACACTCAGTGGCGTTTGCGTATTAGTGTAACTGTTAACTACCAGATCTATCAACACTAGATGGTTAATAACTTTTATTGCTTTAAAAAATGCTTTAAAATAGTCACTGGGCTCCGTTCAAGAAAGTCACTCCCCCCCGAGTGCAATGTGCCTTGGTCCCAGTGTTGTCTTCCTTTTCTTGCATTTTAGATTTATTTTCTCTCTGCCTCATTATATTGGAGTTGGCCCTGAAACAAATACAAATGATGTAATGAGAAGCAAATAGTAAGCAAGCTTATTTTCCCCACTGAAATCCAAGTATAAAGTGCTGGTAAAAAAAAAAAAGTAACAAACACGTTGGGTTTAGATTGCACGTGGCCTCATGTAAAAACAAATCATATCTTTTTATAGTCACATGTGGAAAGAATAAGCCAGTGATTTTCAGCAGCTAAAGCACTGAGAAATTGTCACAATATGCGTTGCAGGTCCGCGTGGGCTGAGCTCAGGCACATCTTTGGACCATTAGCCTGATCCGTCATCCCGAAGCCGGACAAGAAGTGATGCGGTTGATTCCTTCATTCCTCTTTTGGGGCTGAGCTGAAATCTGACATGAGAACAGACAGGAACCACAACCCTAAAAGCCAGTAGTAAAGTGTAAAGTGCAAGGTGAGTGAGCCAAAAAGCTTTCCACAGTGACCGAGCCCAGAGAGAGACCAGGTTGTGTGAGTGCAGATGTTTTCGTCTTTGGGGAAATGTCACCCTCTTGCCAAAGCCAGCTGTTTCGGCCTGGCTCTGTGACCTGAAGGGTCTAAGACAGCACTACTCAACTCCCTGTCCTGTGGGTCGCAGTGTCTAAAGGTATTTGCTTCTGCCTTGTGGTGCACCACCTGATTTCTGAGAGCTGGTTCTGTGGGTCCCAGTTGGAGTGCCATCTTTGGCAAGACTCCCCCTAGTGGTGGATACGGGGGCTACAGGGCATGTCACTTTGATTTAAAAACACAAAGAGGACCTTGTATTTCTCAAGGCTGACATGAAGCTGAGTCAGCATCGCAGACCACTGTTTAAAAAGTTTGGTACATCAGAGCCATGATATAGTCACATGTAATATTTTAATTGAAGGGTATATATGTGGAAAATCCATTGAAATATGTCAGTTTTATATAAACATGGACTGTGTGCACACAAGATTTGCTTCCTGGTGACCAAAGCATCCAGATTGTTGATTTAAACAGTATTTGCTGGGTGAGTATAAAGAAATGTATGCTGTCGCTCAGCACTTTTATGTAACTATAATTATGACTTTGAAAATATGATACCTTGTGTTAATGTGGAACGTTCCCTGCATTCGGGGTTGGGGGGCTCTTTCACCCAAGCCGCAATTAAGGGAAAGGGGTTCTCGTCGACGGGCTTCCTGTCTGTAGAAGGAGCGTACACGTATGGGGTTTTCAGTGGGTTTCGTGAACCCAGTGTTTTTTAAACACATAGATTTTTTTTTAGAGAGCTTTGTGGAGTCAGGAAGGCTGCCACTCTCTCAGGCGCACGGTCAGTGTTGCTGCAATACCTCTTCAGGTGAGCGTGGCTCTCTCAGGTGAATGTGGCTCTCTGAGGTGAATGTGGCTCTCTCAGGCTAGCGTGGCTCTCTCAGGTGAATGTGGCTCTCTCAGGTGAATGTGGCTCTCAGGTGAATGTGGCTCTCTCAGGTGAATGTGGCTCTCTCAGGTGAGCATGACTCTCTTAGGTGAATGTGGCTCTCTCAGGTGAATGTGGCTCTCTCAGGTGAATGTGGCTCTCTCAGGTGAACGTGGCTCTCAGGTGAATGTGGCTCTCAGGTGAACGTGGCTCTCTCAGGTGAATGTGGCTCTCTCAGGTGAACGTGGCTCTCAGGTGAATGTGGCTCTCAGGTGAACGTGGCTCTCTCAGGTGAATGTGGCTCTCTCAGGTGAACGTGGCTCTCTCAGGTGAATGTGGCTCTCTCAGGTGAACGTGGCTCTCTCAGGTGAACATGGCTCTCTCAGGTGAATGTGGCTCTCTCAGGTGAATGTGGCTCTCTCAGGTGAATGTGGCTCTCTCAGGTGAATGTGGCTCTCTCAGGTGAACGTGGCTCTCAGGTGAACGTGGCTCTCTCAGGTGAATGTGGCTCTCTCAGGTGAACGTGGCTCTCTCAGGTGAACATGGCTCTCTCAGGTGAATGTGGCTCTCTCAGGTGAATGTGGCTCTCAGGTCAACGTGGCTCTCTCAGGTGAACATGGCTCTCAGGTCAATGTGGCTCTCTCAGGTGAACATGGCTCTCAGGTGAATGTGGCTCTCTCAGGTGAATGTGGCTCTCTCAGGTGAACGTGGCTCTCAGGTGAATGTGGCTCTCTCAGGTGAATGTGGCTCTCTCAGGTGAATGTGGCTCTCTCAGGTGAATGTGGCTCTCTCAGGTGAACGTGGCTCTCTCAGGTGAATGTGGCTCTCTCAGGTGAACGTGGCTCTCTCAGGTGAACATGGCTCTCTCAGGTGAATGTGGCTCTCTCAGGTGAACGTGGCTCTCAGGTGAACGTGGCTCTCAGGTGAGCGTGGCTCTCACAGGTGAGCGTGGCTCTCTCAGGTGCATGGGCAGTGTTGCTGCAGTACCTCCTGCTGCCAGCAGTCCGCAGGCGAATGCCACGCATGCTGTTCTCGTTCCTCTTGGCAGTGACAGCCCCGCTAATTAAGGCATCACTGAAATATTGTTTGTTGTCGCTGTCAGGCAGCTGTTGACTCAGGGCTGGTTTACTGCACAGTGGCTGTATTTCATTGGGCTCAGACCTGAAGCTGCTGAGCGGAGGGATCCTGTACCAAACTACTGCAGCACGTCTTCTGCCTCAGTTCAGTTTCTGAGCTGCCTTATGTTGTTAACCTAGCTCCCAGTTTAAATTGTACACATACACACACACACACACACACACACAGGGGACAGAGAAAGGGGCAGTTGATCTGTCTCGCTGGTTGAAATTAGTCCGGGATAACATTTCCCTCCTATAGAAGTTCTGCAGTAAAGCAAAGCCACCATAATGAACCGCCCCAGGCCAGCACTGTACATGTCTCATACACCTGACTGAGGCCAGTGGGAAACAGCAACCCTTTAGTCAGCAGGAAGTTCTGAGGCTGCCAGCACCTGTAGGCCTTGTGGCTATTGTGACGGTTTCCACGAACACCATGGGTATCTTCCAGAAAGCCTAATTGTTCACATGTGGGGCGGGCACAATACAGCCCTTTAATTATTTTAATGGTGTTCATTGAGCCAGCTGCTGTGTCCGCTGACTTCATGTTTATTTCATAATTTCACTGGAGAGTAAGTGTCAAAAGGTAAAATAAGTAAGCAATGCTAATTGGAATGAGTTTAGCCCAGAGGCATTGTTAAACTAAGGATAAAAGATTGGAGCTGATTGGCTTTGGTTGGGTGTGCTTTACAGACCTGTCTGTAGCGTCACCATGAAATTCTTAAGTTTTTGAGATGCGATGGTCATGGCTATACTGAATAAATTGTTGCAGGTGCACTTGGTGGCTTGGCAGATGTTATTTGTTGGATTTATACATTAAGGTAACCAGGGATTGCTTTGGGGTGCCATGCACATATATACCCCATTGAAAAAGACATGTACTGGGAGGTTCTGAGTAAGAATGCTTTGGCCCAGATTAATTAAAACCACAATTTGCTTTCTCGTCAACTATCCATAACAAATTTGGGCAAGGGTTATGCACTTTCCATTCTTGCAAAACAGCGTTTGTTTCTTTCCAGAAACCGCCAAATTCATCCTGGTATGCAGCTTTGGAAAAAAAAGAAAAAAAGAATATGAAACGGTTGCTTAAATGTGTTACCCCAACTTACGGACAACGCGCTTTGAGGTTAAACGGAGTCTCGGATTCTTTCAGGCCTTTTAAAGCTTTGATTGCGAAGCCATTGTTGTGTAAGACTTTTTATAATCTTTATAATCTTAGTGTTTCTGGTATTGGGGATTCAGGCTTCACTCGTAGAGCCTCTGTGGCACGGATGCCTTTGATGAGGGGAATGAATCCGCTAAAGAAGGTTTCTCACGTTTGTTGTGGTCAGCTCTGTGACTATTGTTTTGCCCCACGGCCACACTATATGCTGTGAGAGACAGGGCTGGGGTGATCCCTCTGCCCCCGGCTCTATAAAACAGCCTCTTAAATGCGCTTTAAACCTGAATAATAATGCTGTTTTTTAACTACAGCTTATTTTTAAGTGCCAGAACACCTAAACTGTTACAGTAAATCTTTTCGTAATTAATCCCAAAGTGATAGAACGCGCTGGCGTGTCCACAAAACAATTTTGAATTAATAGTCCATGTTTAGGTGTAATAGAATCAAAAGCAGTTTAATCGCAAAAACCTGCCTGCTTGTTAAAACGAGAATTCCTCTTTAACTGTCGACATATGGTCCATTCGGCCAGCCAATCTACTCGCATTAAGAAGGTGCAATTACTTCGCTGATTAATAGCCATTATGGGCTGTGTAGTGTCATGGCAACGCATTTATTTATTTATTTGTTTGTGTGTCTCTCAGCCAAGGAGGCCAACACACCACTTAAGCTGTTGGAGTCTAGCAATTTTGCATTTTTATGTTCTGTGACATTGCGCTGAGAAATGTGAAGTACTGCGTTGTAAAAGGTGGACATTTAGCCAAAGGGAGGCACAAATTATTCCCTGTTTGGTAAATTAAATTGGCCTGTAAAAGAAAGATCAGAAAATTGTTTATCCCTATTAAAGGCTAGCCGAAGCTGTGTATTTATATATTTATTTTTAAATTGTTTCGTTTACAAGGGTTTCAGGCAATTTTCCATTGTATTTATGGCTTTATTGTGTCTTTAAAAAAATACTGCCTCATTAGTTCACATAACAAAATGTTTCCCTTTAAATTTCAAATTTACTGCCATAATCCCTAACAACTGTAATTACACCCTCAAACAAATTTGACTGTGATATCCATATGTTGCATTGTTTCCTTTTGATTGATTTGCACTGAAAAGGGCTATTGATGGCTAATACTGGAGTATAAGTCAAACTAAGCCACTGAACATCAGATCAATAGGAACTACTGCAAACATTTCAAAACTAAATACACCCTCAGATTATTAGGTACACCTGGACAGTGGGTTCCATTCCTGGAAGCTGGAAACTGAGGCTACGGTGGATAACGGCAAAATTGGACAGTTGAAGATCGGAAAAACATTGCCTGGCCTGATGAATATCGATTTCTGCTACAACATGCAGACGGAGTCAGAATTTGGTGTAAACAACATGAATCCATGCATCCATAGTGTCAATCCCTCAGGCTGCTGGTGGCGTAATGGCATGGGGAATCTTTTTCTTAGTACACATTCGGACCTAAGTTTAGTCTACCCATCTTCTGATAGCTACTTCCAACAGGATAATGCGCCATGTCGCAAAGCAGGTGTCATCTTGAGCTGGTTCCACAAACATGACACTGAGTTCAGTGTGCTCCAATGGACTCCACAGTCACCAGATCTCAGTCCAATAGAGCACCTTTGGGTTGTGGTGGAATGGGAGACTTGCAGCATGAATCTGCAGCGACTGCATGACGCTATCATGTCAGCATGGACCAGAATCTCTAAGAAATGTTTCCAGCACCTTGTTGAACCCATGGCACAAAGAATTCAGGCTGTTCTGGCGGCAAAGGGAGGTCCTATCCAGTACTAGAAAGGTGTACCTAATAAAGTGATCACTGAGCTTATATCCTTGACCAACAGATGTATATTACATTACATTAATGGCATTTGGCAAACGCTCTTATCCAGAGCGACGTACAACAAAGTGCAAAGTGCATACCCATAACCAGGGATAAATGCACTGAAAGACCCTAGAGGGAAGTACAGAATGTACGAGACCTTGAGATGCATGGAAGGTAATCATTTTGTATTAGTGGTCAACAGAAATGGGAATTATTAGGTGACTATCGGCCTATTAAAAAAGAGTCAGAACTTTATCAGGACAGTGTGGCCATCATCCCACTTTTCCACTCTTAGGACCAGCACCACGGCATGGTCAATGTCCACTGTGAGTCAGAACCTTGGCTGTGAGTGTTTGTATGAAAGAAAGCACACTACCTTCTGAACCACAGTGCCCCTGGAGCTGACTTGGAGCATTGCACCACTGTCAGCAGGAAAGAATGCCCCCTGCTGGCTCGCCAAACCTGCCTTGGACGGCAACCAACTGAAGTAACTGACTAGCGTTGACCCCATCACTGTTCAGTCTTTCAGTCTGGGGACTGAATGTACAGGGTCGTGAAACTGCTAGCAGTTTGCTTCAGTTCATTGCTCAAAATTCAGCCCAGTGGTTAAATTTAAACTAATTTAACTGAGGCTCAGATTGGGGGTTCCTTTAAATTGAGCCTCTTAAACTGTGCTTGGTGATGCTTCAGTTGGATATGTAGACTGCTGAGGGTACCACTTTATTGGAAGGTATTATGTCAAAACATGAATCGTTAGGCATTATCTTAAATAAAAACATTGACTGTAGATTGTTTATAAAGGCAATTACTGAATTCCTTAGCTCCATTAACCTGTTTAATACAATGGGCCGAAGAAATAGTACAATCCATTTGTATTTAAAATGTAAATTGAATTTGGGTCATATCCTCATTTCTGCTATAGCCCACTCTATTGAAGTCAGACGCATGTAAAGGCTGATAAATTCCCACTATCATTTTTGTCTTTGTTGAGACATCAGACTTAGTACCTTCCAGAGTGCCTGTTGTCCCCCAAGTCATTGCAATTTCTAAAACTAACGTGGCGGCGTAAAGTTAATGATGAAAAAAGGACTGGACCGTTGGCTGATCAATTTTAATCGTCACCACGCCTTTACAGACAGATGAGCTCTGGTCGCAATTCCTCATCTCAACGGCAACCCCGCTGCTATATCATTAGCACATTCGCTTCACGTTGCAAAATTCCATCACCCAACCGGGAGAGGAAGCGTCGTGCAGCCGAGGACAAGCATTACGCGCGCCCGCGATCAATCGCTGCAATTTTAGCGTCTCAATGTTTCCATTGACCGCGCTTCGAGGAAAAAAAACCCCACGTACACACGATGTAGAAAGACAACTGTCAAAGGAAAAAAAGGGGGAAAAAAAGAAGACATATGACAGAACGGTGAACACCTTCGCGTGTTGAGGCTTCATATGCCGTGTGTGTATTGCAGTTTGTCTTGGTTTTCAGGATGTGTATCTAATTAAATAGGAAACTGTTAGTCTTGGATGTAAAATGTGTGGATAGCAATTACGGTGTATAAATAAAACAGTGCATCAGCCAAGAGACACATTCTACACTAGCCGGAGAGTGTTCGCTGCGGAAGTCGCTTGTGTACTTGCGGAGCCGGAGGAAGTGATATCCGCAAGCATGCCCTACCAAAGCGCACTGCTGTCGAATCTCTGTTAATCATGTCCAGTTTACAAACGCCACATATATACTGATAAAAAAACTAAATGACATGCCACAAACACGCACATACACACAGGCACATGTAAAACTTCGTACTAAAGAGGCTCATTAAGATTGTGGAAACAGTGAGGGTTATTAAGTGGAAAAAAGAAAACATACACACAACATACAGAATTTCATGTTTGGTCCTGCATTGCAACCGCTCAATAGGCAAATAGGCAGCTAACTACAGTGACCTATTGATTCAACCAGCATTCTAGCTTTATGTATAATAATGAATGTTTTAGATTTTTCTCTTTGATTGAACTGGCTCAGTTTCTGGATTGTGTGACTTTCTGTCAGTTTGGTGTCCTTCCACTGTTGATACAGCCAAGTTACCGAGTTCACTCAAACTGTCTGTCCAACACCTACCTAATGCCCATGTAACTTATGCTGAATGTTCAGCTGAAATCCCTGTGCACAGGTCTACTCATTTACCCGTTCACACATGCGAGTTAAGTGAGCACTTTATTCTGAAATCTTTATCTTACCACAAGTATTCCCATTTCTTTTTGAAGTTGTATGTGGCAGTCAAAACCACGGCACCACATGTGTAGCAATGTTGTTTTTAATTATTAAAAGTGTCTGCCTTAACTGCAATTATTGAAATTAAGTTGAGCAACCTTTTCAGCGCAAGCTGATTATGATCCTTATATTGTTACCATGTAAACAGCACTTCCTACTGTTCCGACCCAAGATGCTCTTACAACCAGGTTTTAGACTCAAACTCTGTGTCCAATTAAATAAAAATAGCCTATTGTTTCAACATGTTTACCTTGTCACGACATTTATCCTAGAAGAGTTTTTTTTAACAGTCCTTAACACTTCAATGAAATATCTCTGCCATTAGGTGTTTACTTACTTTTATGACTTTTATGTACTTTGGAAAAAAAACTTTTAAGGCTTAAAACCAATCACTCCACCATCCAGTGGATCATTAAACTCATTATTTGGCCTTTGGTCTGAAATTATTAGCATTAAATTCATGGGAACCTTTATTTATAAAAAAAATTCTAATAATTTTAAATCTCTGCAAGAGATAAATAATAGTAGTTGTTGCCACAGCTTTCAATATGCTCATAAAATCGCACTACTGCTATGAATATGAAGACAGCAATGTAATGGGACCATCCTCCCACATTTTAATTCCTTTATATCATTTAAAACAATTCTGTTATGTGGCTTTTATCCTTAATATTACATGTCTTATTTTTCCTCATTCTGAAAGTTATTAAGAAAATATTAAAATATTGCTGTTTTAGAGTTTTTTTTATTTGGTTGCTAAATTCTAATGTAGCATTTCAATAACATTTCACCCTCAACAGTTAAAACGGAAAATCCTTCGCAAAATACCTTAGCAAACAAACAGAAGTTGTTTGAGGAACTTCTTGAAATACAAAACTTAACGAGGAATGAAAAAAGGCCCACTGTCTACTCAAATGAACATTTTCTAAATAAATATAAATATTAATGTCAATAATTGTATATAATAATTCACATATCTAAAATGAATAGATGACAAATAAAGAGTGACCAGTGGTAATTAAGGTGGGGAGGATGAGGAGAGGGGTATTAATAATTCACTTCTGAAGCCCAAGTCAAGACACTGAACTACAAATCTTTCACATAGAGGCTACACCACTGAGTTGTGGTATCTGATTGGTATCTTGGAAAGTTTTGTGGAATATTTTTATATGAAATAGTGTCTGTGTGCCCTGGACTCTGCTGCCCTGTAGCCTCTTGGGGAAGCCTCTGTGATTACACTCGCCCCATGCCCAAGCTTATAAACGCCGCGTAATCGCAGGTTCACTGTAAGGGTCGTCTGACCTAAACGGACTGTGGCCTGTGTGGAGCTGTGTTTAGGATTGATGTTTAATTTCATACAAAGGGCAGTTTGCAGTTACACTCCCACATGCGTTCGAATCGCAGTGGCCTTTAAGTGCATCGGATGCACAATTCTATATTGGGTTTCACAAACGGCAAGTGCTTTATGAATGTGTTTCAAATAACTAACCTGAGCTCGTGTGACTTTATCACCTTAAAAACACGTACAGAGCCAAAGCTTGATACTGGAGGGAAGGTGCGGAAGAGGTTATATCTTTTTTTTGTATATTAGTTTCCATGCAAATACTTTGGTGAAATGTGCTGTCCTCGCCTAAAGTATATATGAAGAATTGTAATTGTATTCCACTGGTGGATTTTAGATGACAGCAACAATAATCTACATTAAAATGCTATAGCTAAACCTGACAGCTGTGGGTTCGGACTCTTACTTCACAGTGGAGCACTGCCTTTGAAGCTGAGAGCAAGGTACTTCACCTCAAAGGCCGCTGTAGGGTGATGCATCCAGCTCCGTAAATGAGCCTCAGCAGGTGGGGAAAAAAACATTTGCCTGTGCCATGCAGGTACTGGAGAGAAGGAAGCGTCCTGAGTAGATGTTGAAATTTACGACTGATCGATTTGGATACCCAGTTTTACAGGAATTCCAGTGTTTTCCCCAAGTTCATATGCTTTGCCAACTCGTGCGGTAGTCTGTTTCTTCCTGTTAGTACTACCGTGATGTCCTAGGAGGCTTGCTCATGGCATTCCTTTGGAAATACATTGTAATCGCGGGAGGGGGGAATCTATACGGACGGTAGTGCATACAATAGTACGTTTCTCCCGTGACATTCGTTGCCAACCCGAATGAATCCGTGGACAATAGAATTACATTTTTTTAAATTACATTTCCCATGCAAGTGTGCATTAGCGCAGGGAACAGAAGAGACAGCAATTAAAGGTGGTTTTGAAAAGGGTTTCTTCACCGGACACTGGTACGCAAAGAGCTGCTGTATGTGGTCATTAGAACAGTGACATTGTGTAGGATATATTCAAAATATTATTGAAATGTATTATTATGCTCAATATCCATATCAATAATTCCAATTGTTTGCTCAATGAATTTCGTAAACTCTGGCCATAGTACTACTACTACTACTACTACTACTAGGCCTGGCCTACCATAGTCGAAACGACCAATTCAACCCTCAAAACAAATAAGTGCCGACATTACTCATTAAGACCACGATAAATGTCTGCCTAAATGTCAGTCACTTCAGTTTTCAAGTAAAAAAATAATAGCCGGGGCTTGCTGATCAAAATATAGAAATATAGAAAGTCTCCATGTTAGGCTTCTATATACAGTAGTAGCGCAGTGTCTGGCAAATATTGGAAGCATTTTTTTTAAAAACTCTCGCCTATATAATGCAGGCGATCTTTCGCTGGGTTTTAAATGGTAAACTATCAGTGCGTTCAGCATCGTTTCATTTTTTGGTAGTTGTTATTCCACATATTTCTGACTGCCAACATGCTTCACGTTGATGAAGTGAATATCCTAACCAACAGTGTCACGAAAGTCGTCTTCATAACCTATGCCGGTTCGTTCCTTTTTTGAACAGAAGGTGGTGCACTGGTCTTTTTATAATTCCCTCATGTTCTGCAGAATGTAAAATAAAAATCTAGAATTATAATTTCCGAGATATATTTTTCATTATTTTGCAACGGATTTTACATAATATGACTTGATAAGTAAACATCTGCGTATGAATGCATCTATTTTACAACTGTTGTTATTTAAACAAACAACCTAATAATTTAAGACGCATAGTTTTTATTGTGACCACTACATGGACCCTCAGCATTGATGACAATGCTTATTTTACGATGGGAAATTTAAAAATGGATAATTTATCTGATACTGACGCATGATAATAATGAATAATATAATGATCATGATTTTAAAGTATTGAACTGGTATGGAGTAGCCTATATAAATCAGCCTGACATAGGCTACACTGTCCGTATTTTATGTTCCTGATTAAAAGTAATCGCCTCCCTGGTTTTGAACCCTGTCGTTGACTTAATCCACAATCATTTACGGTAATCCGGTTAATATGGAACGCGCATAATCTTACTTGACAATAGACTGACAATAGACATACCATTAGTCTGAAATAAAATTATGTAAAGCAATGAAAGTGGTTCATCTTATTCTGTCACAGCTTGCGTAGGTTTAAGGTGTATTATTTTGCTCCATTAATAATGTTACGAACATTAATCATACGCCTCTATATAGGAAACTCAAATCTGACAACGATTCTTAAATAGATTCGGTGTATTTGAAATATGATGTAATCTCGCTTGTGTTCGTCCATTTTTACCTCACATGATGTGTGCAAATGTGTGAAGGCTGGTAACATTATTTAATTTCATCATCCGCTGTATCAGATTGGAAATGGGCTACTTTCTTCCAATAGGCTATTTAACTTAATTTAGATTTTTTCGAACGAGCCTCAATATAAAAATAAAATGCATTCGTATACCTTTTTAATTTAGGGCAGAGAACAGCAAAGTTATTGGTCAACATGATCTGTAACCTGTTGGTATTATTGCATAGAATGTTATAGACTACGGACTTACAAAACATGTTTAAGTTATTTTAAAACATTTATTGTTGTCTGAATATTTTTTCGAAAATCGCTAATGTTTTTTTCATTGTCCTATTTTGATAAAGACTATAGCCCTGAGTAAACTTTTAAACCAGGCGATTTACCAAATAGGCTACCCCGTGTACACATTACTGGAATTATTTCGGATGATGGTGCACATTTGACCTGTAAAATGACATTTGAAATTGTGTATTGTATTATATTAAGAAAATAGCCCAGCTAAATGTTTTTGCTTTAAACCGATTTAACTATACAACTTCATAGACTCCATATCATAAATGGAACACAACCTTTTTCCATTGTCCACTGTTTTAAAAAGACGATAGGCCTGTGTTAACTTTTAAACCAGGCGATTTACCAAATAGGCCGTGTACATATTACTGAAATTATGTCGGATGCTGCCTATTTTACCTGTAAGAGGAAATTATATATTGTATTAATTAAATACGCCAGGGGAGTAGACACTTCGTATATAAAAATTTATAAGATATCTGATGCCTAATCTGTGTGGGCCAATTGTAAAAAACATGCTTGCACCACCGTTTAGATATGGTAGCAGGCCACATCGATTGGTAAGTTTCCTAAGCATTCCATTGCACAACAGTCCATGGTATAGGCCTTACATAATTAATGATATTCATTTAATTTATTCCAATGTGTAGTTTTGCCAATATTTTATTTTCGGAGCGTATACAGTCCGCGTGCGTTCAGATGCACGGATTTCAAGAAACAGACGGCGTGCGAATGTTCTGCCACAGGGCTGTCAGCAACCACGGGTCTGCGTGGCGCCAACGAACAGGAGCGAAAAGAAAATAGCGATTCTCTCTTCTAACTACCCGTCGTGATCTTTTAGATGATAAAAACAAAAGTGAGTTTTGTTTTCCTTTAGGCCGCGGGCAAGAAAAAAGAAAGCGACCCCTCTTGAAAAGAACCGACAGATCTTTTTTTTCTCTTTTTTTTTTTTTGCTCTTTTGTGTGAACTTTTCTATTCAGCCAGAGCGTTCATCCGTGTGATCCTCAACTTATTGTCATTACTTATTTATTAATTGTTCCCTCCTGGGTGTAATTGAGCAGTAAGCGACTCCTACCCAAAGGGAGGACAAACCGAACCCTAGAGCGAAATATGTCAAATAGCATAGACTCTTCTCAGTGACAGATCGGGCTTCGTTCCAAAAAAAACGGCTACAAACCATTCATGCCAGAGGATTCACTCCCAAAATATTCGTAATATTGTTAGAACTATAGACTACTATAATATGCTGTGCTGATTGATTGTTGTTCTCTTTGCTATTTCAATGCATATGCCCAAGTTGAATAACAATATTTTTGTTTAAAGACACTACAAGGAGGCCTGTCTCAAACTAGCCGTAAGAGTGGGAAGAAAACTGTTGCACATCGCGGGGAATTGAAACGCTCAATGACATTTTAGGAATGATAAAGTTCTGCTTTTGCCTGCAGCTACAGTCTAACTGGAGCCGACCTAGGTCTGCGGAAGATTGCCGTTGCTCATTATAGCAATTATTTTACTCTAACTTCAGCCTAAACGTTAGGAGCGGCTGAAATTGAGCCTGTATACGTCCAGTGGGGTGTAATTCCTCCATATTAGTTTCCTGTTTTGTTTTGATACGCTTTCGTTGTGGTAGTGATAGAAATTACTTGAAATAACTTATTCCATGACCCGTTGAGGAATGTATGGGCCTGTGTTAGGCTATCTGAAGCTTCCCAAACATCTACAGCCTTAGTCCTCTAAACTACACCAAATGTCATCTGTGAAACCTAATGCCTAAATGAGGGTGTAATGAGATTCAAACCTAATAATTTTAGGCCAATTCAGCCCCCGATCCAATCTCTCGTTTAAGAGAGTCCGACAGCTGATGGTTGGTAGATGTGGGTCTCATCGAGCTTGCCCGGCGCCAAGAAAATCTAAGGAGGTTATTTCAAAGGAATAGGTAACAGCTGTAGAAATACATTCCGGGTTTAGTTCACTGAAATGATATATGACAGTTTAAAAACACAGTGTAACACGTACACCGTTACAGTTAGGCACTGTCTGTTCGTTTACAAAACCGAATTCAGTGAAAAACTACAAATGCTCGTGCATTTACATAAGGGTAATTTAAGGGTATGAAGGCTACATTCATACGGGTGTGAGATTGCTGATTATGGGCCTATAGATTTATGGGTACCAAGATCGAACGCCGAATTCATGAAGATCGATATTTGAATTCAATTCATGCTTATTTGTAAAATTCGTGTGCGGTAAGATGGGCCGACGAGGTAACATACAATACGAAATGCGCTTTTAGATGTTCGTGTTAAAGTTGGCCTACACAAGGTTTTACTTATATGTGCATGTAGTCCACAATTGCCACGTAAGCCTCGAAGTTATGGCAAAGTAATAAGTTATAAAACCTATTAAAGGATTTTTAAAATCTGTTTACACATTGGGTGCCATCGCCCAAATGTTAAAATATTTCATATTATTAGGTGTAAGAACGAAGTGAGCTACTTCATTCTTTTTGAGAATTAAGTAGATTGAAGTAGATCATCCTGAAATTTACTGAAAATGCTTTGATATTCCCCATTTTGTATTTCTATAATATTCACACCTGTCATAGTAACACAAATACTACTTGTATTAACGTTAATCATCATCACCAATAAAACGAAGGCCAAGTGTGTAAGAAAACAATGTGAGTTTCCTGGTTTGTTCTTGAGAGGTTATTCCTAACTAAAAATTCCAGAGAGTCAATGCAACAGATTGTATTTCCACGTAATTTTCCTGCGAGTTTGTAGAATTGTTGCATATTCCATTGTTGCAATTTCTGTTGTAGTGTGAACGAAGTGATGCATGCTGAACAAGAATGTGTCCAGTGAATTAATGTCTCTTGTTAATTTGTTTTTATAGATATTGATCAAACAGTAGATTATATATTTATTATAAATATGATAAATTTCTTAAAATCAACACGGACAACTACATAATGAAAAAGAATAAACATTTTATTGTTAATTTATTTAACAAATATATTCATAATATAAATGATGATATTTTTTTTTGCAAATATACAGTATATTACAGTACACAAATCCCTTGCGAAGGGAACCACTAAACAACAGACAGTGCTGTTAAATTAAGATGCAATGATCTTTGCATTTAGCAAAGGTCATTCATCTAGTTGTCACCAAATTTCAGAAACCCACACTTTTTTCTTGCAAGATAAAAATGTATGTCTTGACTCAGTTTTTGAAAGGAAGGAACAATCTTCATTAGTGGTGAAAGAACCAAACCTACCTGGGGTTTCTAAAGCTTGCTGGTTCATATCGCCATTGAATACTGATGATGCGCCCTTGTTTTACAGATATATCAGTCTCTTTTAAAACAACAGCCGGGTAGAACTGCCACCCAAAGTATGGAAATCTCTCTCAACAAATTCTGATTCAGTTAAACACTGCGTGGTCAACCATGACCAGAACAGTTATGCTAGTGCCAGCCTACATTAAGTACCTGTTTGAGTCGATATGACCTTGCCTCTCTATACTTAATCCTGCATCACACTACTGAGCCAAATATAGTATACACGTGATATAACACTTGAAAGTCTTTTAGCCATACACTCCTCTGTTTACGTTAAACGTTTGAGATGTGATTGGAAGTATGTCGAAGACAGCAATGCAAGTAAGGCCTTTTCCCCTTTACGCCAGGTGATACATGCTGTATCCAACGTGGGCGGCATAAAGTCCAACGGGAGACACGGGTAAGGAGTGTCTTTGGAAGGGGTGCGATGTTCCGTAGGATGCAGGGACGTGGGCGCCAAGGGGAAAAGAAATCCCAAATGCTGGAGGCAGCATGGGTTTGGCTGCCATTTTCAGTTTTTCAAGTTCTGCTTCTTGTAGCCTCTTCGCTTTCGCTCTCCTGTTCTGGAACCAGATTTTAACCTGCGTCTCTGTCAAGTTGAGAGAGCTGGAGAACTCCGCGCGCTCGGCGATGGATAGGTACTGTTTCTGGCGAAACTTCCTCTCCAGTGCCAGGAGTTGGGACGTAGTGAATGGGGTCCTGGGCTTTCTGTTGGTTTTGTGCTTTCTCAGGGGACACGCAGGGGGGCTCAGCCTTCCTAAAATAACCAGACAGACAATAAACCTCAGCTCTTCATAAGGTTAAAGGCAAGACAATGTATACCCATATAGTTTTGCACGCTCCGGGACTTACGACAAGTAGCTACTCAAGATTGTTTCTGATGTTTATTAGCCTATACGTGAACTATATGAATATATGGCACACACACATTTAATATACATCTTCCTCTGAGAAACGTTGTTGGTTCTTGTAAATAAAAACTGCAATTTATTCGCGACAGTTAACGACTCGTTTAGGCTTATAGGCTATGCATGCTAATTTACAGCGTTAACGATACCACAGTGTTCTAAAACTTGTATGAATAACTTACATTGTCATTTAAAGTTCTAAGCGTTTGTTTTCGGTTCATAAATCACTTTGGTTTAAATCCGAGTTTTAACAGTCAACTTACTTGCAGGAGGTGGGGAGAACCGGGGACTTTGTATCCAAGAGTTACGGTCTTGTCTTTCCGGGCTTTCTGATTTGACAAGTGCATCCTCTTGCATTGCCATAATTCCTCCTACTGAGAAGGGCGAGCCGATAGCCAGGGGTGAGACCGCGGTGTCTGGGCCAGTTAGGGATCCCATTCTTGGACTGAGTGTGTGAGACGTCCCCGCAACTGACGTTCCTTCCGAGGCTGACAAGTCTCTGCTCGGTTTCCTATCAGCCATCAGTGCTTCAACACTGAACGGTAGAATCGCAACTTTTGGCTTCTCCGGCTCCTCTTCCCCTGCCATGTTCAGATTTGTCGGCATATCGTTTCTTCCTCCAATAACTGCTCGCGAAGTGTCTTCAGCTTTCAAGCCAATCGATAAAGAAGACATAGCAAGACCAGGGGCCATACAGAAACGGTCTCTCCTGAAGTTGCCAGCACCAGGTTCGAAACTGAATAGTGAAAACCCAGGAAAGCCGAGGTCCGTCTTCACTTAAAGCATTGTCACGTTTATTGAAACGCTGAGGCAAGACCTTCTAATAAGGAAAGCCGAAGACGCAAACCGTCCAATCAGCGTTGAGAGGGGCGGGACGCTCAGATTCCATTCGCCTCTACGTCTGTTTCCACTGTCAGCTAAGACTCCGGTGTTATTTGCCGGCTAAGAGAATGTAAACAATTAAGTAGCATTTTGCAACTGGAAATAAACAAAAGGTATGTTTGGAAGCAAATACACTGTTGCTGTGTGAAACATTGTTTCCTAATTGTGTCCTACGTAGTGACTGTGTAATCTGGACATTATTATTATTATTATTATTATTATTATTATTATTATTATTATTATTATTCTCGTGTCGATTTTTTGTTTTTGAGGGTGATTTTTCATGTATTTGTCTGTAGTCACAGGTGACCTTCCCGGTAACAATCTAAGCTATCATAGTAATCGTGGGGGAAAAAAATCAGTGCATATGCATTTTTAGCGCCGTTTACGGCTTTCTTTAATGTGATCGGCCCCTCGCTGAGAAAAGTTTATTGATAGCTGTGGGGCTCTAATCACGTAGAAACACACAAGCCGTTGCAGTCATTTAGGGGTAATTATCGGGCTTGGAGGAGGGATGATTGGGAATTTTTCCTTTGACTGGATCCATTAAAATCAGAAATTATGTGCACTCAAGAAAGGATGATGGCAACGTGGGGGGATGCCATATTAAACTCTGCACCCCAGACATATATTTTAAACATATAATCGTTATCTTGATAGAAACATGTTTGGTTAATCGACATTTGGTAGCCGAGAGCACACGAAATTATAGCTGCTTTCAAATGGGAAAAAAAAGACATACATTTAAAGCTTGCTGGTTCTTATGTGATATGCTGTTCATAAACATGTTTTTAAACATTCTTTTCCTGCGCTAAGAAAGAAAAAGACGACAAGCAACATTTTTCACAAGACATATTTTCAGTTCTTATCAAATAGCCTATGATAAAATAAAAAAAATGCATGTGTGCGCGCGAGATGCATGGAAAGTAATAACTATTCTACCTCTCTCTGGATTTAGTGCCTTCTCTGGGAAGCGTCTGCATTGCTAATTGCTAAGTATAAACAATCTGTCACGATTAGTCAGTCCCTCTAATAGGCAGACAAGTTGTGTTGTTTTTAGGCGCCAGCAGCGGTCTGATCAAAGCGGACTACTTCAGGGAGACTATTGAAAAACTTTAACCCGCATCAAGAGAGCAACCCGCCTTCTCCTGCCCGCCCTAGCCCTGAGACATTAGGCTATTCAGCCTGAAAAATTAGCTTTCTCAGCCGATCGCACGCCATTTTCCAACTTTTTTTTCATATGGACTAGTTTGATAATGCGCACAGAAAAAGGTCAGTACCCCCCACTAGCCATCATGGGAGCACCCGAAAGAAAGGGATTCCTTTGGACAAACATACGCAGTACTTTCAGCCCTGGAATGCCATATTTTGCAACACTTGGTCTGCAATTCTGTGTGCTATGTTCTTCTAAATGCGCGCACACACATAATTTATAAAAAAGATTCTTCCGTTTGGTGTTTAGATTATTACTTCCTAGTTTTACGGTGCTATTGGATGCTTGATACCTTGTGACTTGAATTATTTTTTCCCCCTCTTTTGGCAAGCAGTAATTGGTTGTAACTGATATAAAATTACAAGCGCACTATAATTTAGCATTTCCTTAATTTCACATCCGGTGCTCAGAAGAAATAAATCTGCAATTAAGTTTGGAAACACTTAGAGCCTATTACATAAAATGAGTAGCAGTATGTGTTCACCCGCATGGGCTCTTTGATGTCCTAAGATCTCATAAGTAACAGGTCTGTTTGAAGTGAGTCCCCTGACGAGCTTCTGTCCGTGCACACTTATGCATTCTCGAACGTGCACTTGTAAAATGGTCTCCATAAACACAAATGTGCACACAAGAAACACATTAAAGCATCCGTTCTAAATAATATACGCATATTCCGACGTTCGACACATGCGTTACATATATAAGAAAGGAACCTTTAAGAAGAGAATTTCCCAACTAAATTCCATTCCGACTTGCACAAGAGTGCTCTGCATCGTTCTTGTTTACCTCAGTTTATTTGCGTTGGGAACAGAGGAAGACTGGCGCTGGAAAACAATGTTGGGGGCAATTAGCATCCCAAACACTCCCTTTTAAAAGTAATGAATGTACCACGGAAAGACGATTACCATACCGTTTTATTTTAATCTTGAGGCAACAAATGAGGGTTGAACTGTGATACAAAACAACTGTAAGCCACGTCGGAGCTTTGTTTAACTTTATAAACTCTACCTTTGATACAGAGTCAGGAGGCAGGGACACGGGACAAAGACCCTTTGTCGTCCTCGCACTGAAAGTTGTCTTAACCCTTTTCATGCAAAGTCTGTCAAGTTTGACTTTAAAGACTTAAAGGGCCTGGTAGATATCAAACGCCGTTTCAGGCAGAAATGTTTGCCCTCTGTGAAAGTGAAATCTAAATGACTTCATAAGAACCATAGTCAGGCGTATGGACACACATGTGTCTTATTAAATCTAGAGGCCTTATTTTCTAAAAGATTTTTTTCAAATGTATACTATTAGGACTGTTCTAGATTATTTTGTAGTCTCTGAAATTATTTTTGCTAAAAGTTTTTTGTTATAAACAGATTCATTTCCCAAATTAAACCAACGCCGAAATAATCTTGTGCTTACTGAAAAAATGTGTTTGCTGATGCTACTAAAGGTAGGCTACATTATACATTAAGTTATGCCCATTATTCAAGTGTACGGATTTACAGTAACAACTACAAATTCGCCCCAGACGTATACTTTATTCGGGACTTAGTAACTGTCTCTTTAAGAAGTCGTGATGCATAGCTTTGAAAGGAATGCACTATTTCGGAGTGGCCGAAATTAATTTGATCGCGACATTATGATGCACTTGAAAAAGATGAAAGGAAAGGCCGGCCGTCTCCTCCAAGATCTCTATAATTACAGATAATATATCCTATTTCAAAGCAATTAGCCCAATCAGGCATAACGAGGCACTTTGCTGCCAAGGAGTAACAATGCCTTACGGTTATTTAAGCTCCAAGATGTCATGCAGCCTCCACGGTTCTTCGACTTGCCTTAAAGTCTTGGCACGGTTGGCATTAATGTGGCAAGCGCAGCCCTTTTCACTGGCACCGTCTTCTATCATTAATAAAGGGGGTTATTATGTTGCTAACTAGCCAACGCTGAGTACAAAAAAAAAATAAAAAATAAAAAAACTTCCATAGCCTACTCGCTCCTAAGCCATGAATGGACATGAAACATGCTAGGTGTCTACTTAGATCGCTGATACCGCGGGATGTGTGTATTCTTCTGAGAATTTAACCTGTTTTGTTTGACACTGCTGGAGAATACGTGGAAGACATCCAACTAGGATTGTAGGCCTAATCCCTTTCATTAATTAGGTTTCATAATTGAGTGTGTGTAGCCTACTGCTCACCCCTGCCTTGAGGGACAGGTGTATTTTCCAGAGATAGATCTATCCTATCTACACTCCTGTGTGTCTCTGTGTATGTGTGTATTTGTGTGCCTCTGTGTCTGTATGTGGAAGTATTTCCTTAACAGTTTGCCAGGTTATGTAGTAGAGGCAGAGACACAAGGTTTGTTCAAGTCCAGGCTTGCTGCAGAGCTGGGTATTCTCATTTGTAGGTATATGGCGAGCATCTTATGTTCTTCATGTATGCACACGCAAAATAGAGTGTATACAGACATTGAGGATCTACTACAATATAATGTAGTCTAATATTTTATTGCTTTATTAATTGTATGGAATTGTTTTTGTTAGGAGTAAGATTAGCCAAACAATTAAATGGCTTTTAAATTAATATTGAATTGTTCATGACAAAAGGCTCGGTCCCTAAATTCAATGCGATACTTTTTTCATTCGCTGCTATTGGTGTTGAAACAATGCCAGTAACAAAATATGTAGCACTTAGTCATATGTCCCATGAGGTAAAAATAGGCCAGCTAGCGATATTGGTTTTTGTTTTCTTTTGCTATTTTTTGTTAGCTATTAAATCACAACATATTTATGTAGGCCTATAATACTTTTTTCTCTGTCCCTTCTTGAGGGCGATTGATTACTCAAGACCTAATAACCGCAATAATTCGATCTGTAATTACATTTACTTAAGAGAGATACAAGTTCACATTTTGTCAAATAACTAACAAAAAGTAACTCAAAATATGCGTGCGTTTGGGAAAACACTTTTGGGTCCTAAATAAAATCCACACAAATGTCTGAATTTCAATGACATTTTGCTTAATAATGATTAACATTATTTAAGTATGAATTACTGCCGTAAAATGTATGGTCAAAGTTAATTTTCACATCCCTCATTGTCGCCATTCGTTCCGGTGGAGGAGTCGAATAAATCGACTTGTGGTTTCTAAAAGGGTGTGTCTCCACTTCAGTTGTCACGAGCGCATTAAGAAGACTTATCCGCGCGCCATTGTTATTCAAGGAAATATATGTGTGTGTCTGCGTCTCTACAGCTGTTCGGATGTGCTGATAAACTATTCTGAGGTCACGGTTTAGTCAGCCTCGAAAGGGAGCTTTACTGGAGGGCTCCTGAGCATCTTCTCTGAAGTGCACACGCTGCCGTTCCGCCCAGCGCATTTTCACGACAGTCCTAGGCTATGTGTTGGCTAGATTTGACCTAAAACGTACACACACACGTTGGAATTGTTTCCCTACGCAAAACATCTAAGATAAACATTTAGACCTAGCTTATATGGCAATACCTATTATGGCAACACCAGAAGAATCACCGTTGGATATATGTGCGTAAAAATTACGTTCCAAATCCATTTAATTAGTAATCTCGTTTGAAATATAGTCGAGCATGTCAGTCCTCACATTTTTAGCAGTCCTTATTAAACGCGTATGGATAAATCAGGGTCTGCTAATCACCATTACTCTGATGTCTGTCTGTCTGATGGAACGCTCAGTGCCTTCACACGCATCTCTTTCGTGTAGAAACGTGCTTCATTGAGTCAGTCACGAGTCAAGGGGGAAAGAGAGTGTGTAAACCACCAATTATCTCACATATCAAGAATCAGATTCACTGGAAATTTTGTAGGTCCTCAAACATCAAAACGGCAAACGCAAAGGTGACTTCGTGGAGACAGCGGTTTATTTCTTTATTCGTTATTTTCAGTGATTACAGTAAAACGACACAAACCTTTTTTTTTGTTGTATAAAATGAGAATGTTCAAATATTTAGTAGCATTATTTTGAAGGTTCTGTCATAAAATTATATAGGCTACAGCAAAAAGGCTATAGCAATCGAGATGCAATAAACGGCGACATGCTAGACTGCCACACAGGTAAAGAGCAGCGACATTTATATGGTAAACGTATCTTCGTGGCCGCTGCTTTGGAGACCAATGAAATAAAGCTAGCAAAGCGATTTACCCCACTGACATCTTCATCGGTTAATCGATTGGAGACGAATATCCCAGTAAGTTCACCTTGAACCCATTTTAAACCAAACCAGGCAACGGTTTGGAGCGTACTTCACTTGGCTGAAATAACTGATTCTTCCCACTAAGGGAGGTTACATATTGGATTCACAATTATCCGTTATCCACTCCAAATGTTTGAATCTTTTTTCAGAAATTATTCTCAATATCTCATAGAAGCCACACACTGATGTATAATGTTAAAATAACCAGTGAATGGATTTGCAATTTCATGTAGTCTCGCATTGGGAGTCTCAGTTGGTTATGTACACAGAATTATATGAGTGATTCAATTATGTATTAAGTAATGCAAGCATTGTATTCGTATTCCAGGATTTCTGTAGGCCTATGTGTAAAATATATTCCGTTAAATTAAGTACTTAGGACCTGACCGAATAACCATTTGTCGAATGTCGCATCTTTCTTTCGGGGTGCGTTTTGATCCGAGAAAAAATATTGCGCAGGTTGGGTGAATTTTAGGTGTTCTGCGGAAACAGCAAATAAATACGCGTTTGGCAAATCCTGGATTTACCATTTGCGTCAAAGTTGTACACAAAACAAACTATAGATGAAATATAATTTGAGATTTACTGCTTTTATTAGATTGATTTCCCACGGTTTGAAGGGTCACTTTACCAAAATGTGGTCCGTATTATAGCCTATAGTGTGAGAGAATCTATTCTGATCTGTCAAAATGTGACCTCTACGTGACACTGAAAGGGAAATACATGTGTATCTTTTTATAGGCCCGAATCCGACACCCCTCAGTCCAAATGAGACATTCTTTAACCCCTGTAAATCTAAGATAATACAGTATTAGTCTTCATGAATTAAAACATTCATTCCCTCATTCAAAAGGCTTTGAAATAACTGATGTGGCGGTTCCAGATTTAATTAGCAAACCTTATTTCTCTCAGATCATTACACATAAAGTATTTTAATAAAATTAAATGTAATCCACTGGGCTGGTTAATGTGATATAAAGCAGGCAAATAGTTTGATTTAGCAACGAGGATGAAACCATTACATGGCTTAATAAGTGGAAATATTATCCAGTGTTCTCGAGCGTTGAGTGAACTCCGCGATTAAGAACTAAATAGATGCGTAATGAGATGCTTAATAAGCGCATAACAAGCTGAAGCCGCAGCAACAAATCACCCCTTAGAGACAATGGACTAAAGAAATTGACTAAAAGATACTCACGATGACTTATTGGACGTCTTTAGAATGTCGCCTGTCCTGTTAAACAAATATGTTTTCACGAATTAAACAACTTGCCTTGTCTATTGTCCTCTGTGTGAAGGAAAATAAACGCATTCATTTTTATTTGGTGCATAAACTGGGTTCTAAATTCACTATAAAAATTGACATCCTTGTCATAATAATAATAATAATAATAATAATAATAATAATTATTATTATTATTATTATGCTAATTATATAAACAACAACAACAATAATATAAATAATTATAACAATAATAATCATAGTAGTCGAGTATTCGTATAGAACAATAGGTTAATAGACTAGTTTATTATCATAATTATTATAATTATAATTCATAAAAAGAATAATAAGAATGTGGTTCACTATATGTAAGTTTTATAGTTATTATGTAATAATACAAAAAATAATTATTTCTCAGCAAATTCCGTAAGTTGTGTTGTCAGAACCCCTGAATGGTTTAACTCCGTGACGTTGGTTATGTATCTGTAAATCTATAGGCTTACTGTATTTAAATTAATGTTAAAGGACGACAATGTGACAAAGGACTACTTGGTGAAGTGTATTTCAAAATTAGTTACCTTCGCGTATTTATGTTTACTGAAATCTTTATTTTGCGCGTGGAAGAATTCTGTGCTAGCTTGAATAAGCAAATCCATGCTTGCAATATGTATAAGGGTGAACGAAATTCAGAATTCTATTTATTGATAAATTATTGAATGATGAGATTATTTATCATTTCTAGATGCGAAAGTTACTAAAATATAAAAGACAGAAAATACTATTGGATACGTATTGTTTCCTATTAGTAATAGAATGCAAGTTCGGATGTTTGTGTTTATACATTTTAGGTAATTGAAAGCTTGTTGAATGTAACGAGACATTATATGGATGTTTATAGCTGTATAATAAATGGCAAATATGAACGTGACGCATAAACTGGAACTCAGTAAAAGGAACAACTCATTAACGTCAGCGTTAACTAAATCAATTTTGCTGTCTCAGTCTGTGCCCTTCTGCGTTTTGGAAATAACCTCTAATTTTCCGTCTTTTACTTGAGAGAGTGCTTGAAACGTTCGAACAATTACAGCCAAATCATTCCAGCCCGTTTCAGAGACCAACACTTTCTTTGTAAGACATCGTCAGAGAGGCAATTATTGGCATTAGAATTTTGTCTGGGCATTCCAGTGATGCGATGCAACAGTAGCTCTCTCTCTCTCTGACATTTACACAAAGCCTGTTGCCCTCTGAAAGGTTGGGCGGAGTGCAGCAGAGACTGTGGAAAGCAAAACACAGGCATTGGCGAAAAAAGAGTGAAAAAAAAGAGCTTGTCTGTCTCGGTCCTGCAGATCAGGCAGCAGAAGGCTTGGCTCCAGTTTAATCTTACAGGTCCCAGCAGTCTGCTCCTAGCTGTTCGCAAGAGCTAGCGGTCTCTCAGTTTCCCAACAAGATGTCTATCACCTGTCTGCGCTAGCCCCCAACTACTCCTATTGCCTAATCCTAAAACGGTCCGGTAAAGCCCAAAGTGAAGAGGGCATGGGTTTGGTCGCAGGTGATATTTTCTCCCTTGTCATGTTCAAGAAGGCTGGTAAAATCAGTGTAAAGTCCTGGGATAGTCCAGAGATGCATATCACGAGTGAAAGACAAGTAAGAGAACCCACACAGAAAGTAGGCTGTTGCTGGATTAGAGAGGAATTTAGACTAATTTGTGGTTGTTGTTGTTGTTGTTGTAAACTCTGTGATAGACTACTGTCTCTGACCTTTGCAGGTATGTCTCCCGTGCACCACCTGCTAACTCCTCTCTTAAGACCATCCAACTCTTTTCCTTTTTCTCATGTGCTAAAGTAGCAGAGTACAGTGCAACTCATTTTGCTTGTGAAAATGAGAAATTCATGTTCAAATTCAGGCTGTGTTTATTTGGCTGCTGATTGCCTTAGTGTCCGTTATTCATGCTGGGCCAACTACAAGCACTGCGCAATGAATGGTTAAGTCGGCGAACTTCAAAATTGTAAGTTAAGAACAAAACAACATGAGGCCTACAATGAAGTTAATAACCCATTTATCCCATAGGCTCTTCATTTTAAGACAAGTGAAAGGTAACTACAGAAACTCAGCTTGCTCACCCCTCGTGCCCTCCTGTTTAACCGAAGAGCATCCAGAATTGTTATTGGATACATAATATAGGCTGTTAGCAGGTTACCTTACAATGATAATTTAAAGGTACAATTGGTACAATTTTTGTGTTCAACAATACCACTGTAAATCCCTTCCGATCATTGAAAAAGGCTCACTGCCATGTTGACTCACCCTCTGCCTGTGTTTACAGTCCTTTAAATTCGTGTTTCAAAATATACATTTGATAGCCCGATACTCTGAACCAAAACATTGTTTAACTGTACAATAAGTCAAGCTCATTGGTTGAAAATTGGTTTTAATTTCCACAGCCAATAGCGTTTCAACGTCAGAAGGGGGAGGGATAAACAGTGTTGTGGTTTGAAGGTGTCTTATGCTGCTATTCCTCTCTTGGCCGTTAGAAGTCCGAAATTACCTATTGTACCTTTAACACAGTTAGGCTCTCCTGCATGTTCTCTTTCCATTACACACAGTATGAGATTTACCCTTTTGTGTCATTACTCTTTTTAACATGTATGTTTTCTCTTTGAGACGTTCTGTGCCAACATGTCATTGGACTGAATGAATGGAAGGCCAACAGGCCAATGTACTGCAATAAGACTTAATTGTTTATAAAATTACCTGAGTATTTGTTCCTAGATACTCGGTGTTATGTAAATGTATGTTTGATTATGTACATAATGAAAAAACACTGCATTTTATGTTTCGTGGTAAATTGGTTTTAACAGAAAAATCACCCAATGTGCAGTCAGGTCAAAGGTCCAGCAAACAAACTCTAGAAAGCTTTATGGACCACGGAAGCCAATGTATGTATAAACCATAAGTAACAGCAGAAAAACTATGAGCAAGTATGTTTAGCTCCTTCTAGTGAACATATCTGTGGTAATTTCAAAGAGAACCGTGAACCTAAAATGGCTGTTAAGACACAAGAAGAAAAGCTAGCTTCATGCAATATGATGCTGAGGCAGTGCTGGTTTTGGGGATTTACTGTCTGTGTATCTAATGGCAGGCGCTGCGTTTTATTACTGTGTGAATTTAGATCTAGATTTAGATTTCATATAAGAGATTCGATTCAATTGAACTTGTCCTTAAAATGGTAAAAGAATGCAGGGAGATTTCAACTTCTCATATGCACATAAAGCCGGCGTCAAATATTTCTTGCCAATGGATGCAATTGTTTAGCTTTTTATTTATTTTTTCAGTTTGGGATGTTCAGTATATTTACATTTTTGCATTTTGGCTCCAAGTTAATGCCAAAAGTCCAGGCTATAGTTTCCATTTAAGTAAAAAGTCAAATGACAGACTTATTTAAGAATAATTTAAAATTGAAAAATGATTCACCTTACCACTGTACCAATAAGGCAACTTAATATTATCTTAATGATCTTAATATTACACTAGCAGCAGACTATGTCAGAAACTGAATGGTGAATTCCACCATAACTGCAAGGTGTTGACACTGATATTCATAGTATCATCACCGTGGCATGCTGCTCGGTGCCCCCAGCAGGCAAAACTCTTCCCCCGTTAATTCAGTTCTGGGGCTCACAAGCTAAGCTCAAAAGTGGGGTGCTGCAGTACCGTTGAGAAAATCACTCTGAACGGCTTCCCTAAATGTCCAGCTGTACAAATGAATAATATTTAAAATGTTTGCTATACCCGCTCTGGGGATAATTTTATGGCAAATAAATGTTACAATGTACAATAATCCAGCATCCATTTCAATTTTTTAAACCATTATATTGACTGCAAGTGATACACCACTGACACCGAATTAGTTTCCCCACTTGAGAGCAAAGTTAAGCCCTGACCTTTGATTCAGGAAGTGTGTTTGACATTTATAATATTAATGAAACAATATTATAAATATCAAACGGCCAAGGTTCAGGGTTTCTAGTCCTCAAGATCATTAGCGAAATACACAGATCTGTCAGTTATTTAACTTTAAATATGTTCCCCAGATTAGCTCTCCTGAATTATAGGCATGCCCTGTCGTGGTGCCTGGTGTATCAGGACCCCGGCTTGTCCGCTTCCAGTAGCCTGTGCTCTTTTTGTTTCTGGGGCAACACACAGAGCATTCTGCTGGAATTTGGGTCAATAACGGAGGGCCTCTGATGTCCGACAGGCTCATAAGGACTGGGCAGGTTCTCTAATGCGCAGCTAAGATACATTCAAATAGTCGCAGCCATATACTCGGTTTTTTCAGCAGTAGTCAAGGAGACCACTCTTTAAAATATTTGCCCCATTCTGAACAGAATTTTAATGGAAAATTCTTGGAGAATGTGCTGAGCAGAGAATCAGGCTTCGTTGTATTGTTATGTTGCTGTTACCGTAATGTTAGTTATTTTGACATGGACTATAATTGGGCTGCAGTTGGAACAAATCAAAACAGCATATCTTTCTGTTATGTATTTATATAACAATGGCCATAGGTGAGAGGAGATGGACTCCCAAAGTATTTCCTAGACATGCCTGGGGATTTGAACCAATAACTTACAAGATGTGTCCAACAAACCTCTCCCTGTAGCAACCTGACATTCTGTCTGTGCATGCAGCTGCGATCAACCTGTACAATGCCATGTGTGCTCCACTACAAAATGTAAATGTTGTCACTTTTGGTATAAACTGGTGACATGTATAGTAGGGCTTGAGCAACGCTGTCACAAAATGAGGTAAATAACACATGCATATAATGTGCATTGCTGTATTCAGACTGCGGGTCCAACCCAGGTTCAAGTGAGAAAACCAGGCTGTCACACTGCAGCTATGGTACCAGTCTGAGCGCCATTCGCAATAAACTGAGTTGTCTGCAATAAAATGGCCATAGGACTTCCCAAACTGTCAGTTTTAAGCAAACAAAACAGCAGACCTTGGCTCAAGCACACACACACACACGCATCCATCCATCCACACAAACACACACACGCACGTACTGCTCCTCTGCTCTCCCAGGGAATCAGGGTCAAGTGGGCCACGCCGCCACGCTGGCTGAGCTCATCGCAAGACTTATTTAATTTAATTAAGGCTGTCAGCGCTATTGATTTTGGCACTTTCAATTACGGCCGCGTTATGGCTTCTGGATCTAGTGATCTGTGATGAAGGCCGTATCAGCGCGCGCACACATGGAGCCCGGAACGCTTTGTCTCTCTCATGAGCTGCCGCTTTCTGCCACTAGCCGTAATCTATTACCCTGCCTGCAGGCCCGCTCCCCTCCTGCTCCCCGGAATTAATTTCTCATTAGACAGCTCTTTATTGTTTAATTTGTGCAGTTCATAATCAAATTGGGCAGATTAATTGTGACCGAATTTAAGGCTGGTGAAAAATAAAGGGAGTTTTTTCCCCCCATAACTTACCCTTCAATTACCCCCGGGGACATGGTAAAATATAACGGTCTAAGTGTTTGTCCACTTTTTGAGAAATAAACTAGATTGTTTAAAGAGCAGCGGCGTTTAAAAAGCGCTTATTATATGCTTCTCTTCCATATATTTTCCTTCACAGCCCTAATTGCAAAAGTCAGCCTTACAAATTCTTGTGTTTATTTATGCCTCTGCCCTTCAGTGGCGGTATGGTTTTGTCTGCAGCTGCATTGAAAGCCGCTTGCCACGGCAGAAAAAAACAACTTTCCCCTCCCTTTTATTTCAAACAACATCATCTCAAACTTTCTTTCTATTACTTTGAGCAGATGCGCGCGCATTAACGAAGACGTTGTTTCGCCAGCACAACTGCTGCGTTGACATGTTTGCGAAAATAAATGTATTTTCATGATTGAGCACTTGCAAGATTGCAAATCGTAAACACATATAGGTTTACAGTGGCTCTGAACTGCATTTGGCACAGCTGGATAGACGCCAGTGGTCCCAGCACTATATAAAAGGATGGCAGCTGGGGGCTCATTGGAATGGCTGGATCCACTGCAGTTCCTGATTAATTCCTACTGCTGCGGTTCAAGTCTCCGACTGTGCGGATCAATAAGGTGGAAAAACTTTCGTTCGGTGTTGCGCTGGGGAACGCGGCCAGTAGGAAACGCTGAGGCTACATCCCAGGCTGAACCAGCGCCCGGAACACTAGAAGCTTTTAGCACTTCATAAAAAAATAGTCTCGAAAGTGACTTTAAACAAGAGCGTGTTCTACTCGTACACTGACTGCGTCCCGACGTTACGCTCCGCTCCCCTCCGCGCACACAGCACGTGAAACACATTTATTTCTCCGAGTGAGGGTTAAGTGAAAGCAGATACAGATTCATGCATTTCTGGTTTACGGCCTTCCTCTTAGATTTTTTCTCTCAAAATACACGTAAAACACAAATGATTGGCAACTGATAGACTTGTAACTCTCCTTTAGCCTAATTGAGTTTCTCAACATTAACTGTATTGCAGTTTGTCTGAGTCCCAAGAAAGCAGTGGTCTGGATTGTGGGACCTGAATCTCACTCCCCGGCAGGCGGACAATGCGTAGCAATGCAGGTAGAGCCCAGTCTACACTTTCAGATCAGAAATCCAATGCTTGGTTATCCACGTTAATGACAGTCTAGTGTGCCTACGGTCCTATAGAGTGGCGTAAGCATTTCTTTCAGCATAGATTCAACACTGAAGACACGAGTGCTGCATTCTGTTTGTGACAGTACACTGTAGGTGGGTGGGTGGGGTCAGTCTGTCTCCTGCTGTGTTGTGCTGTGTTTTGATCCCAGATGGCCATTGGAGTTTAGCCAGTTCTTCCTCGGTTTCTTGACAGTTGTTTCTACGAACATTGTGAAGGATAGTGGGCTATGCCATTCTCAACAGATTATCTAAAACTGTCCCATCATGCTTCACATAAGCAAGTTTCCTATTGTGACATTTAGTTTCAAGATGAATGCCATATCAAGGTTTAAGAAGAAGAAATGTCATTCAGTGAACGGAGGCAATAGGATGCCATGCATTGATTTTAATAGAGACATAATTACTGTGTTACAATGCATCTACGTGAGTCCTGCCTCATTCAAGAAATATGTTTCATTGTCTTTGTTGAAACCTGGCAATCAAAACAAGTAAATCTCCAGCAAATCTAATTGCTTGCAGACATTCAAACCTTTTTTTTTTTTGTATCTGGAGAGTAAGAACGATTCTCGATATTATATTTTGGAGGATATTTGTTTTGAGCACTGGCATTTTCATACAGAGGACACCCTTCTTCCCGTTGTCTCCTCCCGTTCCATTGTTCTTAATGAGTTTGGCTACGGCCATGTTTATGGTGCCATAAAACCATTTCCATTGCAGTAAACACGGCGATGAGCACAGATACGCTATCGCGGCTCCATCAGAGCCGGCACAGCTCAGACACTGGGCTATATCAGCGCGTCTCAGGGCTGTCACTGCCTTATAAGGGCAGCGGAGGCCTCCGTGATCCTCACAGAGGGGGCGAAAAGGGGGACCGACATGCGTTATATATCTCTATATCCCCATGTTTCATATCTGTGATTATGAACAAGACCAAATGAGGCCTCTGCCCGGGACCGTCATTCCTTTCATGCGGTGGCTCTAAAAATAGAGTAAAGATCTCTCTGCTTTGCATTATCTCCCTGTGCACATTCTCTCCAAAGGCATTACTGCAACTTACAGTTTTTATATTGTGTGCCAAGTATGTTTTAATACAGCCTCTGCTCTAATAGGCTGCTATATAGCGACTGTTGGACTGGGTGCGTGAAAGGGATCTAAAATACATTTGTAGCAAGTATTTACACCTTCCATGCCCTTCGGCAGTAATAACTGTCATAAGAGTGGCGTTAGTTTGTAAAAGCCTGCGTTCCGTATGTTAGGTGTAGTATCAGGTGCCATGAGTTGATGCTGTGTTGTTATAACTTTGAATAAGCACATTTTTCTGGGGATAATTTGCTAATTTGAAGTGTGCACTTGAATCCTGCAGCCCTTCAAGTCTTCATAGTGACCTTGATGAGCTCACGCTCTCTGTGTCTCGAGGTAAACGGACCTCCCAGAGAAAATGGTGTTTTCTTAAAACGGCGTGGTTGTTGTTGTACCATTTCACTATGTATGTGAAGCGCTGACCCTGAAAATATTACAGGATTCCGCTGCCATGCGGGCTGATTGAGAGTTTAAGCCAACGCAGCATTCAATAACCATCATGCGCAAAAACCTCCAGGAAGTGTGTTTTTCCTAATGCCTGATTTGGAAACACTGAAACGAGCGGTTTGATCTTAATTGCGCAGAACCCCCCGCCCCCCGTAATTAACACGGAGGCCCATTAAGAAGGGTGTATATCTAATTATAGCCGTGCCAGTGACTGAGACACAACCCTGTGAAATGGTGCCATGGAGGCTATGCAAACATCACTTCAGAGGCCGTGCTTGTTTTTATTAAACATTTCAAAATCTCGCAGACGCGCACGGAGGTAGAACACAATCCGACGGTCAATGTCAGAGGGCGATGCTAATTATGTTTTCACCCCCCCCCCCATCCTACTACCCAATGAAAACAACAGATAAAGATACACTAACTAATCTCCAAGGAAAACATTTAAGAAATGTTGGGATTTATTTGCCCGGCCATTAAACCTGCTGGACTGTTTCGAATGTTAATTTGAATGAAATGGCTCTGGATGGCTGTGTGATGAGGACTCTCCTATGTGGCTCTGTGTTACTGGTGAATGTGTTTGTTTTTGCAGGCAGAGCTGGCAGGGAGGTGGCTAAGGCCCCACCGCACTGAGATCAGCACGGTCCTTCATGTGCAGGAAAATACAACCTGACAAACTCATTTTACAGATCATTTTCTATTCATTTATTCATTCGTAAAAAGTGCATTTCGGTAGTGTGCGGTGACTTTCATTTAATTCAAGCCCTGTACTGCTGTATTTGGGGTTGCCATTGTCAGCTGTAGCAGAAACACCATTGTTTGGATAGTGAGGTTGTAATAGTGGTTGAGGTGTATGCTGCATGGCTTCTACAAAGCCAATGTGAACTGTCAGTGGAAAGGTTTCTGACGTCCTGAAACTGAAATAGCTGCTGAGATGCAAAAACAAATATGAAAGCAAATGGTTGGGCATAATTATATAATAATTATGTCCGGTGAGAATCCAATACGTAGTTGCGCAAACAAACGTCTGCTTGCTCACCCCTGTTGCAGCCATGTTGGATTTGATTGCCTGGACAGCTAAGGTCTGGTGGGATGTCTGTATGGATGATAGTAAGTGCAACATTTTTCAGTTTTAGTTTAATCTCTAAAGACTCTAGCTCTTGGTGGAGCTTTCTGTTTTCAGTTGTCTAAAAGAGGCCTAACCGTTGTGACCAAGATTTTGGAAGTCTAAAGGCTACTGTAGTAATGGTACTAAAGGTGTTACTATATATTATGTATATCTACTTAAGGCAGTTAAAACAATGACGTATAATAGAGTAATAAAGAAAGCTACTCAATGTTATTGATTATCAATTGTTTATAATTAGCACAATGGGGCTTAGAATGGTAAGAGGGCCACTAATTGAGCTTAATTGAGATGGCTACACCAGATTTGTTGATGTTCTGATGTTGAAAAAGTTACATAAAACGAAGAATGAATCTTGACTTTGATATAGTCAACACAATTTTTGAGTGCACAAGAAAGAATGCATGTTAAAATATAGAGATCGGTATTCCAAAAACAACTCAATCAATTCTGACTAATTGACCGCTCGTCTGGAACAATAGCAGTAATCCACAGTATGGAATCAGGACCAAGGAGTAGATGGGCAGGTGGGTTTGGGGCATTTTTACTTTGCCTGCGGAGTTCCCGTGTTTGAAGAGCTTGGGAATACACTTTTCCTGCAGGTAGAGTTTGGTACGGCGTACACAGAGTGCAGTGCTGTGTGCGAGCTGATGGATGTGGCTGGGAATATGTCAGGACGGCATGAGAAAGGATGAAAACCCTTCCTGGATTTCCAATATGGGGTTACCACTGATGGAGTGTCCTTGCATTGTGCCTTCCTGAAGAGCTGTTGTGTCTCATTCTGGCTCACTTATAATGTGATGAAGGGGCCCATGACTGGGGAACACAAAGCCTCGACAAAGGAAGAACATTAGGTAGACAAAGACCAATATTCCGCAATCAGTCATGCTAAATGAAATAACGTGCATCAAATTATATATTATGCTCTGTGTATGCACTGTATGCATTTGTGTCTGCGTGCGTGTGCGCGTGCGTGTGCGTGTGTGTGTGTGCGTGTGTGTGTATGTGTGTGCGTGTGCGTGTGTGTGCGTGTGTGTGTGTGTGCGTGCGTGTTTGTTACATTTCTCTGTCTGTTTAATCTGTTTTTTCTCTGTCGGGCAGTTGTCTCTGTAGGGCACTTCCACTTGCAAGATTAAAGTCCCTGTCTTTTCTATTGAAAGTCATTTTAAATGCTCCCTTATGTATCAGAAAATACTTTAAGTACATATTTTTGGCTCGGCATAAGGACCAGAATGCCCAAATTCTCTGACAAGCCCAGTACAATAATTTCAAAGCATGATTACTCTGTTGCTTTAAATGTGCTTTAAGCTTTTACTTGAATTACCAAGATAAACAAAAATGTCCTCTTAAAAATAGGTATCTTATGCCCTTATAACATGAGGCTTAGTTGTCCCATTGCCAGGGTCAATGGAATCTGGCTGGGTTAATGCAAAAAGGTTCTTGAAAGAGAACCAGCAACAACTGGGATCAGTTTTCCCAAGATCTAGACTCCAGGATACTGTTTGGATGTCCCTGGGCCAAGGGAAAGTAGGACAGAAGTCAGGGTGGTGAGATACCAGGGAAAAATGGTATGCAAACAATGTATAGAACCGGAGAATGTAGCAGGGCAAAATTTTGAATTTGCTGTACAAAGTATACATTCAGTGAGCACTTTATTAGGTATTTATTAGACTTATTGTTTTGACTTATTGGTCTTCTGCTGCCTATCCACTTAAGAGGTTAGAGGTATGTTCAGAGATGCTCTACATACCACTGTTGTAACGTGTAGTTATTTGCATTAACTCATTAACAGAGTTTTTGCCCACAGAACTGCTGCTCACTGATGTTTTTTTTTCTCCACATCATTCTCTGCAAACTCTAGAGACTGTTGTACATGAAAATCCCAGGAGATCAGCAGTTTCTGAGATATTAAAACCACCCTGTCTGGCACCAACTATCATTCCACGGTCAACGTCACTGATATCACATTTCTTCCCCATTCTAACATTTGGTCTGAACCTCTTGACCACGTCTGCATGCTTTTGTGCATTTATTTAGTTGCTGCCACATGATTGGCTGATTAAATATTTGCATTAACAAGCTGGTGTACAGGTCTACCTAATAAAGTGCTCAGTGAGTGTATACCTGTCATGATTTTCCAGTTGACAATGTCATGTGATGAACTTTCTGTGATGATGCAATAACAACATGAAAAGGAAGCTCTGAGGAAGGTCCGAAGATCAAGGTCTCAGGTTATCTTATACTTAATCAATTGATGTGACTTCCTGCATCTAATTCAGTTTGTGTGGATCTTTTTGTTGTCATTGTATTCATCCCATATCGCACCTGAAGTCATACTTTTCGGTTGTGCAAATGTTTTGTTTTTTTTTTCATTTCTTTTCCACCTTCTCTTTTTGCGCTCTCACTTTTCTCTATCTTTATAAGCAATGGAAACGGCGTTTATTTTTGGATCTGTATTCATCACTTAACAGAATGGAGGAAAGTAAAGTATATGGAATGTAAAGAATATTTTGAGTATATGGCCTTACCTGCCACTGGATCTGTATTCATCACAAAACAAAATGGAGGAAAGTAAAGTAACGGAATGTGAAGGATATTTGAAGTGTATGGCCTCACCTGCCACCCCCCATTCTGATCCACTGTGTGTTTTGTATTCACCCGTGCCCCAGCGGGGAGAGTGAAAAGTCACTCACATTCTGCTGGGACTCAATAGACTGCTCCACCACGGGGGGGGGGGGGGGGGGAGGTTTGCAGAAGAACAGAGGAGTGAGTGTGATTATGTCTTTATTTGCACGTAATGGGATTAGCGTGCCCATGAAAGGGCCAGCACACAAACTTACACGATTAAGGACGGTGTCAGTTTCCCAGGAGGGGTTAAAAAAAGAGGACTCACCGTCCCAGGAGTCCCGGCGGGGGAACGGCCCCGAGGCAGGGTCCGCCCTCAGTGCCGCCTCCCACGCACCCCGCGGAGGGGGGCGACCGCCACGCCCCACCCAGCCCCCCAACGGCCCCCCCACCCCCCCCCCCGCCCCGCAAGCCCTGCTCAATGCGCAGAAAAGCACAATTAAATTCAGCTAAGGGGACAGTAGCTGCCGGACTCAGGTTTAATAGGCTTAGAAGTGAAAATAAATCTAATTGCTGTTATTCTCCCGGAGTTAATCTCCCTGATGACCGTGCGGGGGGCGGGGGGCGGTGTGGAACGGCGCGCCGGGCTGGTGAAGTGTGGCACGCCCCCTGCGCGGGGAGATGTGCCGATACAGGAGCCTGCGCGGGCCCTGGGACTGGGGCCCCGGGCACAAACGGAGCTCTCTGGAGCCCACGGTTCCCTTTTAACCCCCGGTTTTTTTGTCATCCGTTTCAGGCTTTTCCGGCCTGTGGCAAAACCAGCCGAAACGGTTCCGTTTCCTGATTTTTTCCCCTCATTTATTTTGTAAATAAAGTGCAGTTTGACGATGAATGTTTCTGTGTGAGGTTTGCTTATATTGAAAGTCTTATTTATGGCACCTCAATATGCTCACCCCCTCTTTGACCTCGAGTATAGCCTTTTGTGTGTTAGAAAAGTGTTCAAATAAACATTAAAGAGCGTTTTTCTGTAATTATGTGATTGAAGTGTGGAAAGCGTGTAATGGATTTTGGGCTGTTTTAGACAGAATTCTGTGAGGGCATTCTGCCCCCCCTCTGCCCCAACAATTCTATTTGTGTTGGCTTTTTACTGGAAAAAATTCACTTGCCTTCCTTTGCTAAAATGGGTTCCAGTCCCTTAAGCTGTTCGGTGTACTCCGTTCAAATTTCACTCCGGGTCTTCCGTAATTGGAATACCGCTCTCGTGTGTGGTAGGCGTTATTAAGTTGTTAAATCTATGGAGTTTGAGGTTTTCAGAATAACAACATCGCCACCCGCAGCGCTGATGTTTTCTTTTCTTATTTAGTTTGACTTTTTTTGTGGAGGCTGACATTTAAAGAGCCATCCTGGCATATGCACTGGTGTGACCACTTTCATCTGTGTATACTTGAAGATGTGCTACGTAACTTGTAAATTGGTCACGAAAATGTAAGCCAGTTAGTTCTTCTTTGTATCTTAAATTGTGCGGAAGCGGTTTTTTGTTACGATTTTTCCCAGGAATGATCAGGAAACCAATCCTGCCTTTAATTTAGAAACTACTTCAACATCTCACTTTGTGCAGTAACTGCCAGTGCTCCAGGCTGGGCCTGCCTGACTCAGGAAGTCCTAAGAGCTACGGCCGCTTTTCTAACTCAGTGCAAATAGCAGACAGACAGACTGGTTAACCTCAGATGCCTTTACAATAGCTTGGTTTTCCGTGAATTCTCTTGCGTTGTTTGGAGTGATTTGAGATTTGATATCTTGATCTTTTTTGGTTCGGTTTTGTTTTGTTCCCTTTTTTTTATAGACAAATTTTGATAGTACTACCACACCCCTCAGTCAGCCAAAATGAGTGCTCAATCTGAAATTCAATTAAGCCAGGACTGGATTCTCCAATAAGACCCAGTGATATGAGCTGCAAACGCCAGTAATTTTTAATCCACAGATTATTTAACCAAACGCCCAACAGATGTCCTGTTCAAAGCCTGGAATCAGGGGATTAAAAATGTATTCCCAGGCTTGAAAAATAGGCCTTGTGTTTCCCTCTTCAATTTGCAGCTTTTTTGAAAACATTAAGTATAACTTTTCTTTTTTTAATCCCATAATTTTAATCAATTTAATCAGATTATGCTGTTAATGCCTGTGTGTGAAAAGATTTTAATGTTGGTAGATAATCCGCCATGCAATTTGGATGCTAATTTTGTTCCTTTTAATATATCACATAGCACCAGGATATATTTAAACACACATAAAATAAGTAAGGAGTCTGGACAAGCAGTAGTGTTTCTGTGTTCAGACTGGACTGGAAGGGCTTTCATATGTTAATGCACTGTACACTCTACAGCCTAGGCCCCCTCTCTGGTCTGTTCAGGGGAGTCACGCCCTGTATAAGGTGTGTGCCCCCCCCCCACCCCCCCCTCACCACCACATCCTCTAACACAACCCTACCCCAAACCCCCCGGTGATGCCAGGCTGAGATTAGGGGGGGGGGGGGCCCGGCTGTCGGCATGGCAACAACAGCGGTCTCTTGTATTTCCGCGCTCTGTTTATCGGGCCCTGAAATGCAAACAAACTGCGTTCTCTTCTCCGATGTCGCCTCCGGCGGGGCTGTCGCCAGCCCCGGGGCCTCGCGACGGTCCGTTCCCACAGGCAGCGCGAGCAGCCGGCCATTCCCAGGCCCCGCCGCTCAAATCGCCGGTCACAGGAGAAGCCTGATAGGGGCTCGATGCCCAAGCTACACTCGGGGAAGTGGATATATTCTGCGTATTTAAAGCCAGATCTGTAACTTTGAAGGGGCAAACGTTTTTGCCCCTTCAAAGGGGGGTGGGGGGGGGGGGATCCCGATCACTTTCTGGCCTTTGATCTCATTTGTTACCCTCTCTGCTTTCTCCCTGTCTGAGTAGCACAGACAAATAAAAGAAATAAATAAAGGACGGCAGTTTGTACAATCTTCTCAAAATCCTTAAAAAAATAAAATAAATGAAGAACAAAATAATGTGACTGGGCCTGTGACCAAGGCCTCAGCAGAGCATGCCTGTTGAGCACAACTGTCACACTTCCTGGTTTGGAATCCATCTTGAGCAGCTTCTGTTGATGTCACGGTTACTGTCTCTGAGGTAACCTTGCAGAAAGTGAGTCCCAGCATCCTGCTGAGGGCGGCCCGACCAGTCTGCGCTCACCTGAGCTCACGGCTCTCACCTGTGGTGACGTCATGAAAACGTCGAGGGATTACGGCAAGCTAAAGCCCACCAAACATCTTCACATCGGTTAGACAGCATCAACATGGAGGTCTGTGTGATGTCGATTAGTGGTGCACGAATGAAAGTTTTTTTTGCTGTTGATATTTCCGTGAGTGAAAAACACTGATCTATTATAGAAAAGTGGTTTCATCTTGACCCAATGGCCATCGGCCTTGTAGCCATGACAAATAGTTTGGCGTGCCGGTGGTCTGGCTCACTAACTGATTGTCGAAGTGAAAGGTGCAGCCCCCACCCTGCTGTAGAAGCTCCCAATTCCATCCTGACCCACCACCAGACACGCCCCCATGTACCTAAGGACGTGTGCACCTGGGATTGAACTGCTCGCTTTACAGTACTGTCGGGCGGCCATCTACTACTCTGTTCTGTGACTTCCGGAAGCTTCAAACACTTGGGACATTGTGTTACTGTAAATGACCCCAGTGCAGACCTTCACGCAGCCCAAGAGAACTATTGGTCTCGGTTACATCATCATTCAACGCTTGTCAAAATATAGTTAATGCCTGCCATAGAAGTTAATGAAGCTTGAGGGCATTCCTCCCTCTTGAGAGGAACTCTTAACTGTGCCGAGCGGTTCTGCCACGTCATCCTTCAGCGTGCGGGCACCGCTCGAATGGGGTTTACATGTTGGTTATTTGTTTTTTGAATGCTATCGCTCGGTTATTTGTTCTCTTTTATAATTGGGTCATTTCCTTTCCCATTTAGTTTCCTGTTGTGTGGGACCTGGCTGGGCATCTCTCGAGTGCATTCTGGGAATTAGCCTCTGTAGCTCTGTATGGAAGGGAAAATATTATAAAGGAAAAGTATTTATCAGCTTAATTGATGGGTCGATTGGTTGGTTGGTTGGTTGGTTGATGGGTTGACATTTATGTTCTAAAATTAGTAAAGTTAAGAATGAAACTGCAGTGGCTTATCAGAGACTTAGGGTGCATTTATAGATGGAGATGGAAGAGAGTAGGGAGGCCCCAGAGATGGAGATTTTCTGCTCATTTTTTAAAAACATTTTTTAAAAACATTTAAATAGCAATTTTTAGTTTATGATTCAGACATTTATAATTCAGACATTTAGAAATTTATTCAGAACTAAGGTTCTCCTGTACAGCTAGATGGCCATATTTCTTTGAGAAAAATATTTTATTGGGTGTTATGGCTTGCTTATGTGGCGTGAGTGAATGAATGTACACATGTATTTGCATGTGTGTGTATATGTGTTTGTATTAAATGTGTACGAGTGTGTGCGAGGGCCTGTGTGTGAGTGTAGCGTGCGTATTCCTGTTCAGGGGAATACAGTACGTGAGATTTGATGAAGTGGTGGAGTTTGCCGCCCGCTTTTAGTGCGAAACCCAACCCTGGGTAATCTTCCCTCCGCTGATAAAACAGATTTAGTGCCGCACATAAAAAACAAAGCAAATTGCGCCATCCGTGCCAAGCCTTTTCAAGTCCTGTAATAGGGTGTTCTAAATCACAGTGACAAATACCAGAAGTTATGGACAGAATGGCTGTTCTGACCTGTATCAGCCCAGGCCATGATGTGCAGGCAGGGCCGATGATGGGAGGGGGGTCTCCGGCTGCTAAAAAAAATCGTCTTCCCTCACAAAGCACGACGGCACACACGTTTGGAATGACTGCTCTGCTCGTTTCTAGGATCAGCAAACCTTTTTATTTCACACAGAGGGCAGCGCGTATACTTGCGTGCCGATGAGAGTTCAATATGTTGCCTTGCACTGATAGTGATGTTCTTCTGGATGACATCAATCTAAAAAAAACAAAACTCATTTATTTCAGGAGAGCGAGAGAGAGAGAGTACTTGTGTGTGAGTGCTGTTTATATCTGAAACATATCTCTACAGTCATGTTTTTTTTTAATATATATAGACAAAACAAATCATGACTATGATATTCACATTTTCAGGATGTTGTGTAAAAAGTTTTAGAATAAACCCGATTTCACGTTTTCATCTGTTTGAGTAATTCAGTCGGCAGTATCCCCTCCAGAGACGTGTGCTTTATCAGTGTGCGTATAAAGGCACATCTGCGGGGGAAGCACTGAGTGCCATCTTTGGATGAGCAGATAATAATAATTTCACATTGACAGGTCCGGAATGAAAGGGCCCCCGTGTGCACGGGGGAGAACCTCACTGTGCCGTCTTTGTGTTAGCGTGTGTTACACGCGGGGGCCACACCAAACAGGGACCTCACCATTCATTCCACACAGAGCTCACGTATAAGCCATTTCACCTTCCTGCTCAATCGCCCCGCTAAGCCCATTTTTTCACCAATTATCCGTGATTATGAGATTTGCGGGTCTCCTTGAGAGCCCAGGACACACTGGCCAGTCCAGAGACACTGAGGTGGAGGGGGGGGGGGTTCAAGAGGACAAACTGCTCAGCTGTGTGAGATAGGGAGGGGGGGGGGGGGGGGGGGGTAGAGGGTGGGGGTGGGATATTAGCATTAGCTTTGGGGGGGACCCAAACTGAGATAATTATAACCCTGGCCAGGAGAATGCTCTCTCCGCTGTCTGACTGCAGGGCCTCTTTCTCTGCGCTTTATTTCCATGACATTCCCGCTGCAAGAATGTTTTTTTGTTTTTTTTTCTCGGGCTCCCCGCGACATGCAGAGAGGGAGGGGGGCTTGGGCGGGGGTGGCGGGGGGGGGGGGGGGGCGGGAGGGGGGCGTTCAGGCACTGGAGCCAGAGATGTTTAAACAACAATGATCACTGTGCCCTGCCCTGACACACAAAAATGAGCTGACCTCAGAAGAGAGAGAGCGAGAGAGAGAGAGGCAGAGTGAGAGAGAGAGGGAGTGAGAGTGAGCGACAGAGAGAGAAAGAGAGAGAGGGGGGAGAGCGAGAGAGAGACAGAGAGAGAGAAGAAAGGCGAGATCAGTCTCTCAAGGAGGGAGGGGAAAGAGAAAGAGGGAGAGCGAAAAGAGAAAAAAGGGGAGAGATAGAAGGGGGGGGAAAGAAAGGAGGAGGAGGAGTCAGAGAGGGAGAGGGGCCCCCCTGTGGTATCAAAATGATTACACTGACTCCCTTTCAGACCGGAGCGGCCAGCACTGTGACTTGATATGATTTTTATCAGATGCTGAAATGCTACATTACCAAGTGAGCAGTAAATTATGTCTAAACCAATTACAGCTGGACCCTGAGCGGACCAGCAGTCCTGGGAGGGGGGGGGTGAACTGGAATGAAACGGGGGGGGGGGGCTGCAGTTTGTCTTGATTAGGGGAGTCTGGCTGCATGAAAAGCTGGTGATAAGACCAGGGAGGGTGGTAGTTATCCTGGCTCATTGGGCTAGACTGACCATCCTCGCTGCGGTTGTCAGGGAAACGGACAACTCGCACCCACTGGTTTATGACCAGAGTCGTACTGTTTAATTAACATGCCATTTTATTCATTTTTTTCCAGCTATCTTCTCTAGAGCTATGTTATTTTAAAAAAATGTGTCTTGGAAGAAGGACCGGCTACCTGTCTTCCGTGAAATCGCATCTGAAACCATCTCGCGTCAAGTTCTCTTACGGTGAAAATAATTTTAGATCCACCTCCGTATTCACAGACATATCAAAACAGTTAATAATTGACTGCATATAATCAATGGCTCATATACTGTACATTTCTAAGGTTTTCTAACCGCTGTCTCCGTGTTATTTCATATGTTATGTTCCCTATTCCCTCACACAATGAATGAGAATTTGTTATAGTGGACATGGTGCCTCTGCCTCCAGGGGGTTGCAAACAGTCTTGAGACTTGCATTTCCTGTCCCCCCCCAATCACACAACCACCACCCACTCCACCCCACGCCTCAAGCACAAGCCATTTCAGTGCCCTTTGAAGCTCTTCCAGTTTAAATTCACAGTACCATTGAGACCTAATTGTTTGGACAGTAGCTCTATCTGATCCGTACTTTTCTCATGGACATTATGCCATCATTTTGTGCACTCCTGTCCTGGCAGGAGTACACAACTCTCGTCATAAACACCAGTACAGAGCTAAAGGCGACGGGCTATAGCTGAAGCCTTTCAGAAGAGCCTCACAACATGGGTGCCTGCCCCCCTCATACCATATCCCTCTACTCCTCCATTCATCTGTCCTGAGCTGGCGGAGCACTTTCTCATTGGCTACATTTGCTTTTATTTTTGATGGATTGGGGAGGTGCCATGTGAAGTGTTTGACATTATAATAATGACGACTGTAAAGAGCTGAAGACTGAATCACTTAACTGAAATGATTTCGCTGACTTTGTCGACATTAAGCAGCGTTCACCGCTCTTTCTAATCATTCAGTCTTCTGGAAATGTGCATGCATTGTACTGCCGTCTCTTCTGATTGGTGCTGAAAAGTCTGACATAAACATACATAAATATATGTCTAAATGGGCATGTATATATTTTCTGTGTAAAACTATCCCTCTGTCTGTGAATAGATTCTTTGTACATCGCTCACAACTGTGAACTGGACATTACGGCACAGTATTTGCATTCGGATTTGATTTTATGATGCGTCATATTTTCCAGCGAAAGGGTTGGGCGGCCGGCACTTTAAATAGCAGTGTGGTGCATCTGCCTTTCTGTGAATGCTGGTCCCCGCTGTCTCTGTCCTCGGATTCCCATTGAGGCGGCTCCCATGTCTATATTTGTAAGACGGAAAAAAGACAGAGCCACTCATTCATAATCATGCCGTATACCCAGCGCGTTTGTATTCCCTAACCGGTCTCTCCTTGAATATCTGCCAGCGGCTCATCATAACCGGCCTGCACATGAGCCATAGTTGCAGAAATGCGATAACCCTGGGTCAAGGTGAAAGGTTGTTATATGTTGGCTGCGTTTCAAAAGGTTCATGATTCAGTAGATATGTATGCAGGGCCTGCTTTGGTCTGCCACACATATTCAAAACAAATAGCAGTTGCTAATAAACAAAGTTCTCTTTGGCAAAGTGAGGGGAGAACTCACAGTTCTGAAGCCAAAGGCGGCCGCTGGTGTTGACCTGTGCGCATGACTTGAGTGTCGTTGTCTGCAGCTGTGTTCTCACAGGAAACGCTAAGATATTCGTTGAGGGCTGAGTATTCCATTTGGATGTTCACCCTGCTGTAAAATCCAGCTATGCCAGCTTGACCAGCTTGGAAATTGAGCCGGTTAAGCTGGTCTAGCTGGGTATGAGCTGGTCAACCCGCATGGCCAAACTGGTCATAAAGCTGGTCTAGCTGAGTATGAACTGGTCAACCAGCTAAACCATGTTGAGCTGGCAGCTTGTCTGAACTTTTATAAACCTTTAAAACAGCTTGAGACGTTTCTTTTAGCATGGCACCTCTTTATTTTTCTCAAAATGCACAGTAGCAACCTCTCCTTCCATGAACAGGGCAACACGCTACCTTTCTCTCTGTGTTTGTCCTCTGCTGTTGTCCGTAATTTAGCACTTTTGAGCCAATTGCCAATCTGCAGACAATGGTTTGCTGTAATGCTATCTGAGCAAAGCTGATAAAATGCAGATGTGACCGTCTCTCTGAGATTTGTGGAGCACTAAGTGATTTTCAGCCCATTTCCTCTCCCATTGGCTCTCTCCCTCCCTCTCTCCCTCTCCCTTTCTCTCCCTTTCTCTCTCTTTCTCTCTCTTCCGCTCTTATTTTTTTCTTTCTCTCTGAGTCTCAATGGTTTCCAAGTCGATGTTTGAATGGTCACAATTTGTGAGACAAGAATACTGGAAGCTCCAAATTAGTAGATTGCACTCTGTGGTCTTCAAAGGAATATATTCTTATATTCTAAATGTCTAACCGCAAAAAACGTCTCATTGGCTTAAAATAAAAGCTAAGATGAATGTGTTTTCAATCTCAGACTGCAAATTTCCGTATAAATAATGTTCATAGGGAAAATATCTAGTTCTGGGATAGATTTTCACACTCCACTCTCAGTCTTATCTAGCCTTGCAGAAAGAAATATTGAGAGGGTGAGCCAGGGCCAGCTTGGGGCTCAAAATACCTTTCAGAAACAATTACAATGGAAAGACCTGGGTGACAACCAGTCCCAAAGTAACAGCAATACACCCCCCAGGCCTGTGCACCTGTAACACCTATTTTATATAAACCAGGATTTTACCATTTTACCACAATTTACCATTGTGTCTCATACCAGAAACAAGTAGCCCAGTGCATTCTGGGAGAAGTCGTGGGCTGGTTTATGAGTACTGAGCGGTATTTATTGATGTATTTATGTATTTACATTACATTATTGGCAGACGCTCTTATCCAGAGCGACGTACAGTTGATTAGACTAAGCAGGAGACAATCCTCCCCTGGTGCAATGCAGGGTTAAGGGCCTTGCTCAAGGGCCCAACGGCTGTGCGGATCTTAGACCGGGATTAGAACCACCAACCTTGCGTGTCCCAGTCATTTACCTTAACACTACGCTACAGGCCGCCCTATGTATAGCTATACAAAACCGCTTAAAAACATTACCAAACACAGTCGATGCCAGCAGGTTCATAAAAGCACACGTACGCACAAGCATCCTAATTCTATCCTAATTATGAATGCATATTTGTGTACAGTCATCACATCACAATTGTAAGCGGTCTTGTAACTGCGGTATTGACTGAGCGGTGTGACTGAGGCAGGCGGCTGTGCGTCACGGCGGGGTTTGTGGCGACTGAAGGAGCCGTGAGGAGAACGCCACTGACTGTTAAGAAATGCCACTTCCTTTAATCACTTCCTTCCCTTCTTTAAATGCTCCCAAAAATGTCCCATTAGTTTGTATGCACTTTCTGCGCACGTGTTCTGTGGTACTGGGGCAGCCGTGGAGCTCGGTCTGGTCTTTCTCATTCTCTCTCTCTCTCTCTCACTCGCTCTCTGTCTCTCTCTCTCTCTCTCACTCGCTCTCTGTCTCTCTCTCTCTCTCTCTCACTCGCTCTCTGTCTCTCTCTCTCACTCGCTCTCTGTCTCTCTGTCTCTCACTCGCTCTCTGTCTCTCTCTCTCACTCGCTCTCTGTCTCTCTCTCTCTCTCTCTCACTCGCTCTCTGTCTCTCTCTCTCTCTGTCTCTCTCTCTCACTCGCTCTCTGTATCTCTCTCACACACACACACACACACACACACACACACACACACACACACACACACAGTCACACTGCTGCTTTTTACACGGCAAAAATGAAAAGCTGAAATTCCACTTACGTACTGTCAGTGCTAAGCATCCAGTATAAACAGGTGCTCTGTCCAAGCTGGGGTATTTACATATGTCAAGTGGAGGCTTATATACACACACTCAACACACTCCAACATTTCCCTCCGCTGCAGAGCGTTTGAATAGAATGGCTGCAGTTACAGTTATTTCTAAAAGAAAAATAAAAGCTGCGCATTTCATCTGTGAAAGACTCCTTCTGTCTTTGACTGTTTGGCTGAATGAATGCCTTAACATTATTTTTTTCTGCCCCCAACACCCCCCCCCCCCCCTCCAGTCCAATGCTCAGGAGCCCAGGAGTGCCATAAAACAACACTAAAAGCAGACACTTTAGCGCTGTGGCAGTTCTTGGTAAAAGTGGTTGTAAAACGGGTAGAGCTACATGCTATCTGTGTGTGCTCTAGCCCGTATTCAATATGTGTGTATGCATTTTAATGTCTACATGCACTTGTATTTTTGTGTGCATTTGAATGTGTGCATGCAAGTGTGTGTATGCGAGTGTCTGCCTCCCTGTTTGTGTATCTATATTCAACTCTTTATCTATGTGTATGCTTGTCTGTGTGCCTTTGTCTAAGGAAGTGTCTGCTTATATCTGTTTGTGTGTGTGTGTGTAAGTTTGTATGTGCACGTGTGGGTATGTATGCGTGCTTATATCTGTTTGTTTATGTGTGTATGTTTGTGTGTGTGTGTGTGTGTGTTTTTGTGAGTGCGTGTTTGTGCGCGTGTGTGTGTATGTGCGCATGTGTTTGTTTGTGTGTGTGTGTGCGTGTGTGTATGAATCTGTGTGTGTGTATGTTTGCGTGTGCACATGTGTGTGCGCGTGCGCACGTGTACGTACCTATGCGTGTGTGCGTATATGTTTTGTGTGTGTGTCTGTGTGTGTGTGTCTGTATGATGGAAGCCATATGAAAAATCTTGCTCCAATCAGTCTGTAAGTTTGCAGTTCCTGCGCTCTGGAGAGAGAGGGCGTTTCTCCCTCTCGCCATAAATGCTTGGCGGTTTCACGCATGGCTGGGAGCAATTTCCCACAATGTGTAAATTAGTCAATCCTAAAGTCAGTAAAGCGTGCTTTGAAGGGGGACATTAATGAAGTGCACCATTAGAGTTCCCATTTGTATTCACAGGGGCCCTTTGGCTTTTGATGTCGCAAGCCCTGCAGTCTGGCCTCCTGATTATAGACATGCCTCAGCTCTCTACCACTAACAGGAGGGGGGTGAGAGGAGTGGGGGGGGGGGGGGGGGAGGAGGAGGGAGAAGGAGGGAGGAAGAGAAAGAGGGAGATGGAGAGGACGGGAAAAAGAGGAGGATGAGTAGCGAGAGAAAAATGGAGTGATTGAGAAAGAAAGAGACAGAGAGAGAGAGAGAAAATAGCTGGAAAGATTCCTCCTTCTCTCCCTTTCTCGTAAGAAAGCTGCCTCACTGCTGGACGGCAGGATTGGGGGCGGGGGGGGGGGGGGCGGGCTGGGGGAGCAGGGGGGTGGGGGCATAACAGCAGAAGAAGAAGAACCGGACTTTTTGCTGGCACTTCAAAGCCCTGTCTGGACTAAATTGCTGTGGAGTGCTTCATTCAGACAGGGCTCCCTTGCGGATGACTGTTGCGTGGTGACAAAGTTCAGTTGGCAGTGGGAAGGGGGGGGTGAGATCAAAGCAGGGCTATTGTAATAGTTTTGTTCCGTGAAGAATTGCTTATTGTCCCAGGCCTTTTCAGCCCCTCTCTGGCTCCAGCCTGGTAATGGGATTGCTCTTCCCAGCGGGAGGGGGCGGGGGGTAAGGGGTGCTGGGGGCAGTTTGGGGAGGGGGGGGCTTGGGGGCGGCTGTGTGTTTACTCCAGAGAGCCCTCCCGGCCCCCTCCTCACTGTTATTATCGAAATTGATCATAATTGCCATTCTCATAATGATACAAGACAGTCCACAGTAAAATGTTGAAATTTAGATTTTGTTTTCATGAAATTATATTTTTCAGTTCCTACTTTATCATGAAGAACTCTTTTGAAGGTCATCTTTGAAATCCATGCTTTATTTATTTACATTAGTGCCATTTTCAGTCACAAAACAGAAACGTCCCCCACATACGTATTAATCCGGAGAAGAAAAAGCGTGTATTGAGGTTCGGTTATCAATCAGAGAAGCAGCACCCTCCTGCCCCTCCCTCTCTCTCTCTCTCCCCCTGCCCTTTATGTCAGCCAGTGAGATTTCAGTTTCGGCTGCTGGAACTGACACGATATCCGCTGCATTTCTCCGTCACAGGGCTCTTGTCCCAGGGCTTGTGGACAGAGCACCATTCTGCTCTGTGGTTCTGACTGATCTGGGCTCTGTGTCCGCACTGTGTCTGTTAAATTCTGCTTTATTTAAGTACAAACACATGGGCCACTGTCATTCAGGCAACAAGAACTTGGACCACTGCTTCAGTCACTGAAACTACCACCTGACTGAATTTGTGCTTTTTAAGAGGGGGCAAAAAAAACGTAATAACAGCACACAACACAGATCACTGCAAAAAAGGCAGGGTGTGTGTGCATGTGTGTATGCGTGTGAGAGTATGTGTGCGTGCATGCGTGTGCACGTGTGTGTGTTTTGGGGTAGACAGAGTTTGCTTGAGTGTGCTTAAGATGTGAACACATATGAACAGCCAGGCACATCAGAAAGATGAATACAGTAGATTCAGCAGTGTGGTTAACTGTATGCATTAGCAGTCCAAGACTTTTTTTTTTCTCTCTAAAAGAAAAGTGTTATTGCTTCAAAAGCCCCATTTGAGAAACTTTGCAAGCCCGTAATTGCTTCGGAAAAGGCTGGCATACCTGCCAAACCAAACACGGACTTGAGAAGGAATTTTGAATACTGTAAACATTGTAGTAACCCATTCTCTGTTAAGACGCTCGGTCACAGATGAAAAAGCGCATTATGGCAGTTAAGCTCATGAAAGTAACCGTTTTGAAATGTAATTATGTAATCGTGTACAAATTACCTTACGTTTAAGATAAATAACAACACTCCCACTTTGAAGCCTGTTTCCAAAAACTCGTACCTCGTATAACAAGAGCAACACTTGGCCTGTTCAGCGGATGCCAGCGGAGGTGGTTTCCCCCCCACTCTGAAAGTTAAATGAAGTGAAGAAAGATTGAGATCACAATATGCAGAGAAATCCTTTGAGTCTCCAGTCTTAACGATGGGTATTATTACCCTAGCGCAGTTTCAAAGCCCTCCTTTACAGAGAAATAGTTTATGATTGCCAGTAACCTTTTTATGTGTTGACACAATATTTTTCTCAAGTTGTCAAATAAAAGCAGGAGATTATTATTGTAGGGTAACCCTTTTCCTATTTCAGTGACCCAGCGAGTGCTCTCTTTTTTTGGGCAGGGAGAGTTGGGGGTGGTTGGGGGGGGGGGGGGGGGAGTGGGGCATGAAGCCCTGTCCTGGGATCAGTGCAGCTCTGTAGTTCTGCTTTTCCTCTTAATACTTTTTTTTTTTTTTTAAACCAAATTCCCCTGGTACCAATTTGAAAAAAAACAAACGAGGAAATATCCTGGCTGACTTGACATTTGCAGGAAAGGACTTGGAGGCTTTTTAAAATTTCTCTCTCACTTTCTCTCTCTCTCTCTCTCACACACACACACACACACACACATATACACACTCTCTTTCTCTCACACACAGAGGGTTTTACAGTAGACTTGTGTACCGTGATGTAGGAACATGTCTGTCTGTCTGTGGAAGATTACAGCTGTGTAACCCACCCCTTGGGTGTCCTACACATAATGATGTCCCATCGTGGTTTCCATCTCGAGGGCCCTATTATGATCACCTTGTGGGTGAGGAATCCAATTCAGTCAAATGTTAAGGTTTGACATTTTATAACTAACACCGTCCACAGGCTGCAGTGAAAGACTATTTAACACACCAGTACATGTAAGCATCTCCCAGTGTTGATGCCATCAGATAACGGGTCTATTAATGCATCGTGTAGGATAGGGTAAATGCTAATGATGACTATATTACTGAGCATGTGTAAACTAGACAGGCTTTATTTATTTATTTTATTTATATGAAAGGCAAAAATTTCATTTATGGACTTTGGAGAAAAAAGTACAATTTGTGTAAATTATATAGAACAATATATTAAGGTGAAAATATACTACGGTTAATATATTTCAGGTTAAGTACAAAGCCCTGGTCAAGAACATCAGAGCACTGGCAAAAGTGAGACTGAAATGTATCATTTTTAGGTGCACTATTTAGACATAGCCTTAAAGCTAGATACTCGGTGGTGCATTAAGTCCATCAACCTGCCTTTACACAGCTCCTCAACAAATATGCCATGCTGCCACTCCCTGGGTGGCACTAGATTAGCATGGATTAATATACTACTGGTTAGTCAGGTAATGGTCAGGTAGCGGAAAAAATTGAAAAGCCAGATTTTCCTTCGCATATTAACTTAAATTGGCTGTTGCCAGTAAAGTAAATGTTTACCACGGTTGATAAGGCCAAGAAGTATAATATTGCTGTGTGTTTACTCTCTGGCCTGAAGGGACACCACACACAGTAATATTTACCCGCTGTCAAGACGCGCGTGTGCCTTAAACTGGGTAGCAGGGTGGATGTTTACCTAAATCACTCGAACCCTCCGAACGCTAAATTGTTGGGTTATCGGAGAAGAGGGCAGGACATGCGTATAACTTACTCTCAAACACACGCACACGAACGCTCGCAGAATGGCCCCGGTCGGGCCACCCGTACTCTTTCGGCCCTAACAGACAGGAATTGAGGATAAATATTGTCCTTTTTACATTGGGGCGGTTGGTGTGCACTCATCCCGCGTAGAATTAGACAGCCCTGATTAAAGGCTGGCTGTTCGGTCGCATCCCGCCCGGCTCTTACAGGACCGCAGCGGGGAGCGGGGGCCCGGCCCGGCGCCCGCAGGTCACCGCGTCGCACCCCGGACGCGCCACAGCGTGTGCGGATCAGCTGCCCTCTGAACGAGGACGGAGCGTGTCTGCGCAGCCCGGCGTTAACGGGCCTTTAGCTGCGCCGCTGGCTCGCGACGGAACACCTCGTTGGCTCGCAGACTCGTATGTTCTCCCCGCAGTCAGACGCCAAACGTACACAGAAACCCCAGCCGGGTAATTACAAATAATTAAATGAATTAGAGGCAGTCTCTGCCTCCCCAGCCGTTGTGGCTTGACTGGTGTCAGCCACCCATAATATTTTAACAGCAGAATGCAAACACGTTTTCCTCTCTTTTTCTCCTTCTCAGAGAGAGAGGGGGGAGAGAGAGAGAATGAGAGCGAGTGAGAGAGAGAGGGGGAGAGAGAGAGAGATAGAGAGCGAGAGAGAGGGATAGAGAGAGAGAGAGAGATAGAGGGAGGGAGAGAGAGAGGGAGCTGGCGTCAGCTGCAGAATGTGCCAGGGTGCAGTGCCTCCATCCCCACCATGTTTCTACATGAACATTAATAACCTGGTGATTAGACCCCTTCCTTCCTGCGGAAGATGGCTGCAATTTAATTCCAATCAAAATTTTCTTTATAGTTTTGAAGGACTTTAAAAGTTGGGCAGTTAAATTGTTTTCAAAGATAAATATCTGGCGCTCATGTTGTCATGGTTGACATGCGAGAGATAAAACAGTGTGTTTAACTCGTCCTGGGGGAGATGGCTGGGGGCTGGGGCTAGTGGGTGTGTGTGTGTGAGTGTGTGAGTGTGTGTGTGTGTGTGTGTAGTTGTTTGAAAGTTTGGACATGCAGGAGAAAGAATGTCCTTTGTAATGTTTTCATCTTCACTATTTTGCCAGGTTGATAGCTTGATCATGTAACATTTAATTTTACTTTATTTGTATTGATTCATTGCATTTTTTAAATAGTTTTTTTCCATTTTGTGATGGTCACAGTGTAAACATCATGCCAAATGCAAATAAAAACCAATTCAATTTGTGAAGCTTTTTGAGATAATTGATTCACATCACCCTCATAACCCGTATAGGGCAAAACATGGCATATGCCCAGAAACGTGTATGACCTCTAGTGAATTATGCGAATGGTGTTGGCCACAGTATTATTTGTTTTAAATAATACTTCTTACTCATCTTTATGCAGATAATTCAGAATATAACTGAATGATTTCGATGTGCTGAATATTTGGATCAGAGTGAAGACTTTTTTTGGTATTTATCTGACTAATGTGACATAATGGGCCATTTAAAAACATGGCCCCTGGTCAGGCGTTTCCCCAGTAAGAGTTATCCCTCTGAATGACCGGAAGAGAAATTAAAAACAAGCAGTAATTCAGAGTCGGGTCAATCGGAAATATTCAGGCCGCAGCGAAAATAATGAATCTGACGGGCCAGCAGATATGAAAAAGCCTGACTTCTTTCGTTTTGACGGAGCGTGATACTGTGCTGAGCCTGTTTTGCGATTAGAAGGCTTCACGTTTCCCTTTATTGCCTGGACTGAGTCAACCCCGTGTCCCAGCGCTGCGTTATGAAGAACCAACATCATGAAAATCACAAGTAATATTTGTCCCCTGCTATTACTCGGTAGAATGAATACCTGCACATTTTTAGAACCTGTGTCATAATTTTTCAAGATAGCAGCCAAAAATTAGCGATCGCTATCCTGATGCCATCGCTCACTGTCCTCATTTGTGCAAGGCGATTGGTCAGGGTTCGGTGCTTCTGGCCCTTGCTAACATGTGATTGGTCAGGGTTAAGTGCTTCCAGCCCTTGCTAACATGCGATTGGTCAGGGTTCAGTGCTTCCGGCCCTCGCTAACGTGCGATTGGTCAGGTCTGAGTGCTTCTGGCCCTCGCTAACATGCGATTGGTCAGGTCTGAGTGCTTCTGGCCCTCGCTAACATGCGATTGGTCAGGATTCAGTACTTCCAGCCCTTGTTAACATGTGATTGGTCAGGCCTGAGTGCTACCAGCCCTTGTTAACATGTGATTGGTCTGGTCTGAGTGCTACCAGGCCTTGTTAACATGTGATTGGTCAGGACTGAGTGCTACTGGCCTCACCGTCAGTCAGGTCTGAAATAAAGGGCCGCTACTGGGTAGGCACGCATCTTTATTAACGCAGTGCGATTAGCCAGGTCTGGCCGCGGAGGCTTTATTAATGCAGTGTGATTAGCCAGGTCTGGCCGCGGAGGCTTTATTAATGCAGTGCGATTAGCCAGGTCTGGCCGCGGAGGCTTTATTAACGCAGTGCGATTAGCCAGGTCTGGCCGCGGAGGCTTTATTAACGCAGTGCGATTAGCCAGGTCTGGCCGCGGAGGCTTTATTAATGCAGTGCGATTAGCCAGGTCTGGCCGCGGAGGCTTTATTAACGCAGTGCGATTAGCCAGGTCTGGCCGCGGAGGCTTTATTAATGCAGTGCGATTAGCCAGGTCTGGCCGCGGAGGCTTATCAGATACAGATTTGGCGGTCTGAGGCAGCTGCTCTGGGGACCGGCCGGGGCTGCTGTGCGGGGTTGATAAATCGGAGATTTATGCTCGCTGGCGTTTACGAGGCTGCTTCCCCCAGCGCCACTCGCTTACTGCTGCCTCCGGGCGTCTGGACAGACCGCGCGCGAGAGAGAGATATCGCTCACAGCCTCGGCAGACGCACATCTGTCCGCGCTGGAGGACCGGGGGGCCTCCGTCTCCGTGAGCGACCTTCTCGCCAAGTCATTTGTACGGAGCGGCCTGGCTTCTGCACGCCTTCCTGCCATCGCTCCTCCACAGCGCCCTGGCGCTCCCTTTGTATTCTCACCAGCTTCTTCTTTTTGTTCGTGCGTTTGTTTGTGTGTTTGTTTGTTCGTTTGTTTGTTTTGCCGGCTTGACGACAGAGCCCGGCTAAAGCCCGTTCGCTATCCCCCTCCCCTGGATTTCACATTCTCCGCGCTTCGGGATGATTCGTTTGTGGGTTCATCAGTGTGCCGGGTTCTGCTTTAATTGGGATGAAGTATGGATATGTGGGCATGGCGGCCTCTGAGGAGGAGCAGTTCCCGTAATGCGAAACAGACAGTCCTCCGTCAGTGCTGAACAGCAGGGGGATGCTAGCCCACAATCCTCTCTGAGAGGTGCTTCTGTGGTGTGGAGTTTGTGTGTGTTTGTGTTCCAGCCATGCCCAGGCAGTGAAACCTTCAAAATGCTCACTGAAGCCCATTATACTTTTATTTTCCTTCCCTCTTTGTCAATTTTTAAACTTGCTGTGTTTTGCTCTTGCAACCTCAAGTGGAACCATCAGTGCATGTTTGTTGTATGCATGTATGTGTGCATATTTATTTATGTGTATGTGTGCTACGCACACCTGTGTGTATATACAGTAGCAGTAATAGTAGTGCATTCACTGTTGACTCTGGAAATTCATGCCTTATAAATGGCTCATTCAACAGTAATTAATGTTAAATAAATCTTGGTTTTGGTAAACTCACTAGACATTTATGTAGCATGCCGATGCTTTGGTTACGTTTTGACATTGTGCCATTGGCTTAAATAATTACATTCAAATATAAAGTAAATATAATAAAATGACATTTTTAGAATAAAATGACATTAATGACTTTTCACATAAAAGCCCCAATACAGCTGTACAAGCTATCATTTAAGGATTTTCAAATCTATCTAGTGAATGTGCCACACTTGAAAACAGTTGAATTTTTTACATCAGCCTTGAGCTTTACAATGAGATGTTAGCAGCCCAGACCCATGCCATAATATGGCATAAGTCCGTGCTTCTAATATCTCTTTGAAAATGTCAATGGCGATATAACAATGCAATTAATTGACAGGCATTATATATTGCAAAAGGTAGTGTATCATACCCACAGTGTACACATTCTCTATTTATCATATACTGTGTGCTTTTGTTCCCCCACTGATACTCCCCTGCATTCTTAGAGGGCTCCTCTATTGGAGGAAGCGCTGCTCTGGAGCAGCAGAGAGAGGGGGGGATTGTGGGAAGGAAGGTTTGTGCCAGCGTTCTCATCCCTCTGGCTTATTGAATTACCTAAATGAGCTGTGGAGGCAGCATTGGGGGCAGGGCCGGTGGCTGGGCTAGGGCACTCTGCCTTTTGAAGTTTACAAATCATTCTGAAGGCTCAGGGCTCTGGGGGTTTGGGCAGAAGGAGGAGGAGGAGGGGGGGGGGGCTTTGATGTCTTAAGCAAAAACATCAGGAAACAAACAAACAAGGAGAGGCCAATGAAAAAAGGGAAAGGAAACACCACGTTACCGATGGCAACTTGGGAGCCACAGGGGTCGGGGAATACTTCCTGTGTGTGAGGGGACGAATGTCTGTGGGTGTATTTGTGTGTGTGTGTGTGTGTGTAAGAGTCTGTGTGTGTGTGTCTGTGTGTGCATGAAAGTGTGTGCCTGTGTGTGTGTGCATGTGTGCGTGTGCGTGTGTGTGTGTATGAGTGTGTGCTTGTACATGTCTGTGTGTGTGTGTGAGAGAGCGAAAGAGAGAGAACATGCGATGCTGTGGGTGTATTTGTGTGTGTGAGTGTGTGTATGTGTGTGTGTGTGTGTGGGTGTATTTGTGTGTGTGTGTGAGTGTGTCTGTATGTGTGTGTGTGTGTGTGTGTGTGTGTGTGTGTGTGTGTGTGTGAGTGAGTGTGTCTGTATGTGTGTGTGTGTGTGTGTGTGTGTGTGAGTGTGTGTGTGTGTGTGTGTGAGTGTGTGTGTGAGTGTGAGTGTGTGTGAGAGAGCGAAAGAGAGAGAGCATGCGATGCTGTGGGTGTGTGTGTGTGTGTGTGTGTGTGTGTGTGTGTGTGTGTGAGTGTGTCTGTATGTGTGTGTATGTGTGTGAGTATGTCTGTACGTGTGTGTGTGTGTGTGAGTGTGTGTGTGTGTGTAAGAGTCTGTGTGTGTGTGTCTGTGTGTGCATGAAAGTGTGTGCCTGTGTGTGTGTGTGTGTGTGTATGAGTGTGTGCTTGTACATGTCTGTGTGTGTGTGAGAGAGCGAAAGAGAGAGAGCATGTGATGCTGTGGGTGTATTTGTGTGTGTCTGTATATGTGTGTGTGTGTGTGTGTGTGTGTGAGTGTGTCTGTATGTATGTGTGTGTGTGTGTGAGTGTGTCTGTATGTGTGTGTGTGTGTGTGTGTGAGAGAGAGAGAGAGAGCATGCGATGCGGTGGGTGTGGAGAAAAAGAGCATCTGTGTGACTGCATGTATGGAATAAAACTGGTTGTAGATTGCGGTTATACTTCTGTTTACAGTTTAGAAAGGCAGCATTGAAACCGTGTTTCACAATGCCAACGGTTCAGTTTAAAGCCACCTTTTACTGTAAGTCATCATATAAGGGGGGGGGGGGGGGGGAATGTACTGTGTATTTATTTAGGTGTGAGAGAGAGAGAAGGAGATCTTATTCAGATGCCTGTCGTCCCTATGTTTTATGATACTTGACATAGCCGCGCCGGTTTTGATGACGCGCGCATGCCAGCGGGGCTACGGATAGGTTTCCCTGGCGACCGTCAGCCCCGAGAGGTGACTGGCAGGAGCCAGTAAGTCTGAACACCGCTGTGACACATGGCCACACTCAGAGGACTGCAGGTCTACATCGCGGGTGTCAGGCTGACTCAGCCGGGGTCAGGTCCCAGGTGCATTCCCCATTTCCCTTTTTATTAGGCTGAACGAGATCTGACTGTCAACTCGGGCTACGGGCCTAGTTGCTGTCGGGCAGGCCACGGCCGAGGTTAGCTAACTACGTGCTGAGGTTGTCTGGTCCTAACCCGCAATAATACTCGCTAGGACTTTGATCAACTGGAGTATGAAAGGTTTTCACTTATATAAATTTCTTGAGGGATCTTTTTTTTGTCTGTTTGTTTTTGGTGAAACTTACCGTCTTACTGCATAGATTTTGCCATATGGTAACTATAGCTATGCTTACCCTTCAACACAAGCATTAGTAGCTGCATATTCTTCATTCAGACATTTTTACCACTGCAACAAGGTCTCATACAAACCGTAGGTGACTTTAAGTAATCTTCAGGTCCAAACGTTCACTCCAGCTTGGATCAGATCAGAAACCCAGCTGAGCCTTCTCAGACCAGGCCAGCCTGGTTCATGTACGTTCATGTTTGGGAAGGCCCATGGCTAGATTTTGGGCACTGTTTTCTCACCCTCCAGATGAAAACCAGAGCCTTATTCCTCAGACCGGTGGACTGATGGAGGTGTGGTCACTGAAGGCCATGAGGTAGGCACATCATTGGTCCTTCTCAGGTGATTAGGCCTTGGATTTACACAAATCAGCTCAGACCCACCCTTACAGCTGAATATTAACATTACATTTTGGCCTCTTGTCTTTGCAGAATGTGATTCTTTTCTACACAGCAGCCTCCTGCTGTTCTTTAGGTGGTTTCTCTGGGCATATTTCAAGCCTGTTCAGAAACTTCCACACAGTTCAGTCCTGGGGGGTAAAAACCTTTTCAGGAGAAGGTAATTCAATCCTTTGCGGAGTATGGGTCATGAAATTATGTGATCTGTCTGTTCAGGTCTAGGAATGGAATTAAAATGAATTGAGGTGACTGGTTTATGTTCCACCATGTGATATGAAATAGGGTTAATTGGGTTCCATGAAAAAAAAGATTTTTCCCTGGATAATTATAATGTATCGTGTTACAGTTTTTATTTAGTTCCCTCATTGACTATTGGCATAATGAGGGGATTGCAGTGGATTATAAGAATAAAGATGTTATTGTATGATGCTCCCACAAATCTCCTTGCCATCCTGCCGGGGTCCTCTGATTTGTCTTGTGTGAAATTGGTTATGTAAAGGCCACTCGTTTTTCACAATCAGGGACACTTCCAAGTTATCAATGCATAACAAATGAATTATAGTGTGGAAATCTGCTAAAACATGTCTCTCATGGTGTGAATATTACCTCTGTTAACATAATGGAAAAGCCTGAAATGTAATTAGATACATAATCATGACAAAACAAGGCAAACCTGATTGGAAACACATGGACTGCCCAATAGCGGTCCTCTATGATGCATTCATTATGTAAAGCATTAGGATATTTTTTATTTTTCTTTAAATATGGGAGTTTATGGGATTCGTAAAATATTCATTTTTCAGTACAAAGGACACTTAAAATACAAACAGACAACTTGAAAAATAAAAAAACTTGCGAAACACAAACGTGAAAAATGAGCAGTTGAATTGAGCGTTCAGCAGCAACTGCTGTCGAGGGAGTTCGGTGAATTCATTTCAACTTTCTGACCTGTTTGTTCCGTTCCTTCCTAAATCGCACCCCTCCCCTCCTCCCCTGACCCCGTTCTGATTGGAGTGCAAGTGTCTGGAGCCCTGTACATTACCCAGAACCCCCGAAGTGACACTCCACGAATTACTACCCACTTCCTCTCGTATGTTTCACTGCTCCCAAATTGTCAGGAAAGTTGTTCAACTTTAACATATTTGTTTGTGTTGGCATCTCTTGACCGTGACCAGCTATAATATGGAACAATTCACTGCTAGCTGTGTTGAAGCTTAGCGTACGTTTATATCTCATTTTCAAGGGCACAATATTAAACTTCTCACATCAACTTCAAGCTCTTCCAGCCATAATATAAAATGAATAGATTAAGTGCTTTGGACATTGTGTGTCTGTGTAAAAGATCTAGACATAGCAAATGATTAAATAAGACAAACATGCATTTTGCTATTACGGCATCGAGCACATGCAGAAAGGGATATTCTGTATATACTGTGTGTGTGCGGCAATCTAACACACTGCAATTTTCGAGAGTTTACATTTATTCAAATACTGACGATCGCGGTCGAATGTAAAAAGCCGCACTAGGAATAGCGCCGTAAACACGACTACAAACACAATTACACGTTAGCCGGCCGATTGGCAGTACATACACAAAACAACCACGTAAACGTCCTTGTTTATTTAGTCTTGGGCTCTTTTGAAGGGGAACCAAATGAGGAGGGGGGGGTGCGAGAGAAAAGGGGAGAAAGAGATGTTTTCCCAAACATTCGCTCGCCCCCAAAGATCCCCTGCGTTTACACATCCTGTCTGGTGACGGGGAGGGGGGCTTGCACCAGGGCCCTCCCCGGTGCATGGCGGTGGACGAGCCCCCCCCCCCCTACTCTGCCAGAGCTGATGTCCAGGGGACGGGGATTGGGAGTGACATCTGGCAGCTTGATAAAATGGATTCGGTTTCTCGGGGGCAATTCCAGGCCCAGGCTCCCAGGGCGCCAGGCCGTTTCTGGTTCAGATGCGACTCGCATGCGGACGCCGAGCTGCAAATGAAAACCAGCAGCCCGTCGACGTGTACATTAATGTAGCCCTTTCATCACCCTTTCCCCTTAAGCATCTCCTCTGCCCCATTATAATTTACTTTAAACACACACATTAGTCTCATCAATAAAAACTAATGGCTCTTTATAAAACAGAGGTCCATTTCCAATTTAGTAATGAATGCCCTGTTTCCTGAGCCTCTGCGAGTTGTTTTTAATCCCACACTAGCCCACCCCTCTCCCGCACAGCTACCCCACACACCCCCCGTCTCAACCACAGCCTTCAAAAAGACTTTGCAAACAACATGCAAACATAAGCTCTAAATACAGAGGTTTGGAAGAGAGGAAGACAGACTGAGATAGGTTTCATTTTCAAATACAGTGATTCCTTTTAAACTTAATTCTCAATGCTCCAAGAAGAACAGTGATTAGAACTGCTCCCTAGGGTAACTTCTGACCAAGGTTATCGTCTAATGATAAACAGGTAAATGGAATTCTGGAAATGCTGCATATTATCAATCAGTTGTGCTATCCATCAGTTGAGCGAATGTTTTGTTCTGCTGTGAGTGGCAGTTACCATGCTAACGGTTCCACTCGTTGATGGCTGTAAGTACACATGTTGCTGGGTTTCTGTGAATTGTAGGGGTGTGGGGTTCGATACGCAGCTGTGAAATGCATATCTGTAGCGTCACCTGGTTTGTTTCCGCCATGTCTGTCCATTCATATAAAGTTCCAGTCTCCTAAACTGCAATTTAAAAAAATTCCATATTTGTAATGTTTTGCTGCTCTGGTTGAGAATATAAACACGTCTATTCCAGTGTTGTACACACAGCATTTAAAAATATGCAGATCATTGTCTTCACATTCATATTCAGTACATTCTGATTTGCTTTAATGCTTATTTTATTCAAACAGCCACCTCTGTCTATGGAGAGGACAATCCTTCATACAAGTCCCCTCTAGCCAGCACCCCCCCCCCCCCCCCCAACCCCCCAGACCCCAGCTTAAATTGCTTCAGATTGGGGGCCTCCCAACGTTTGTCTCCGTGGAATCAGTTGTTTCATTATCACATGCACGGGGCAGTGCACGGAGACCTTTGGCAATTAAACCCCGTGTCTGCTTTTCATTTGCACAGACCAAGAGTACCAAGAGCACCACTGGTTTCCTCCATGGGCCTGTAGGTCCCAGGCTTAACCAAACTTTTCTAACTGCACTCAAACTAGATAAATACATTCCTAAAAAGTCACGATTCCACCGGTGCAAACAGCATGGTCATGTTTTTTCCAGGGTGTTAAATAATTTACGATAGGTCGGTCTCTCGTACTTTTGTTTATTTGTTTTTACTTCTCATAACTTTCGTATCCCCGTGTGTATCAACCAGGACAGGCTCCATCCCACGCCACCGAAACCCCAGCCCCCGCTCACCCCCACCAGGCCTGGAGTCACGCTTTCTTGCCTTTTATTTCCCTAGTTAACCATTCAGAAAAAAAAAGCTACATTTTACGTAGGCCTTGCCTCTCCCGGTCATATCTGAGGGAATTATGGGTTTAGTACTTTCAACTTGACCTCGGTCCTAATTGCTTGTAGGCTAAGTCGTTTGGCTCCTCGTAGTGTGTTGTCTTAACCTCCCCGTGTCTACTGTGTGTCCAAACACAGGGAAAGAAAAACAAGGCCATGGAGAAGCCAGCTCTTGCCCCCGGTGGTGCATTCTCACAGCAGGTCTGCTGGTCCCTCGGTAGGATAGCGCGCGGCTAAGCTAGCTCCTGCTCAGGCACTGGTCCGTCTGAGTTGAACCTCAGGAGGGCTTGCAACAAGACAGCAATGTCCTCCTGGTTATGGCCTTGTAGTCAAATCGCGGGACCATTTTATACCTCAACCACGTATGTGTTCCGGCACTTTCCCCTTGCCCCGAGTTTTGTTGCGTTTGCTTGTGTCAACAAAAGGACAATAAATCCCCCCCATCCATGATTTAATCACTCTAAATATAAGTGTTCTAAACTACCTCACACTGGGAAGAGTTCAGGATTTCCATGACCTCTGTCATCATCGTTCCAGAATTTCCTGTTAATCTGTAAAATGGCTAAATCTACCACCCTAATTGAAAAGATTTTACATGTTTGCTGTCTTGAGGTAAAACTAGGGACTTGGTTTCTAGTTGTTATTATTTATTTTATTTTTTACATTTTATTTAATTATTATTATTATTACTTTTTTTTGCCAAACTATAGTTTTTGTAACTGTGTATATAGAAATATAGCAATATCTGCTATCAGTCACTTGGGACTCGTTTTAACAGATTTAATTGATACATTTATTTTGTGCAACATGCAATCATATGAATGGCTTTTATAGAAAATTTCCCATTTTAATATTATTTAAGAAAATTGATTCAATCAATCGAAAGGAAATTGCAATTTTGGCATTTGAACTAAATATAGCTTCTATAAATAAATTATCACACCCATAAGATTCATTTATTAATTCATTTATTCAACTTCTAATCAACACGCATGCACATATGTTTTTTTATAAATACAAAGGAAAGTAGAAATACTAAAAAGGTAAAAATTCTAAAAAAAAAGATATTTAACTTAATTCATCATCTTCAGCTCTGTGAAAATCAAGCTGTCACTGGCTGTGGCCCAGGGCCATAGCAGAGGTGGTGTGTGAGGAGAGGCGTCTCCTTGTAGCTCTCCCTCCTGAAGTGTGCAATGTCTTTTGATGTTTGTTGTTTGTGCCTTTAGCATGTCCAGGGAACCTGCGTGTTTTTCCACTCTCGCTGTTCAAATATGTGAAATATTTCCGCATTCTCCCTGATACGCTCCTCACCGGACAAGATACAGCCTTGAAATTGAATATATAAACTTCATATTCGTGATATAAAGACAGGTAAACCAGCAGAATGGCCAACAGGAGTTGCTTTCCTCAAGCGTGGTATTGTTGTTGCTGCTTTCCTGAAGTCAATGGAGTCAGGGGGGGGGCTCTTTCTGACAGACCAGTTTTCCTTTCCTCTGAATTTGCATAAATATTTCCCTGATTGTTTTACTACATTTAATTGTGTTGACTTTTCAGTCGGTTGTTACATCAAATATTAGTGAAAGGCAACTGTTCTCCCACACATTCATATGCGTTAACCCCAAGGGCAGAGAGCCTTTTGTTGAGTCTGGCTTAATTCCTTTCAGTTGATCCTTTTGTCTTCCCACCATTTTCAGTTCCTCACACAATGTATATTGTATTTACTGACAAAATATATTGTGTTTTAAGTATTATTATCTTAGTTTTTAGGGGGGAGGGGTCATATTGTTGTTGTAGTTTTCCCCTAAGCCTTTGTCTTTCCAGCCATTTATTCCATTGTGAAGTGAAATGCCCTGCCTGTCAGATCGTAAAAGTTCAGCAGTTCCTCAGCTAATTGTAGTGATTGCACAGAAACTGTGGCGTAGAAAAAAACATTTCAGTTATAAGGGTAATTCATACCATGTGCATTGAGAGTCTCAATTCTGAGTTACTCTGTGTGCGTGTATGCGTGCGTGTGTGGTGTGTGCGCTACAATACTGAAAATTACACTTTTGCTTCTGAAGTACATTTCTTCTTGACAAAAATGGAAAACCTCAAAAGAAGGGTAATTGCTGTAAATTCATCATACCCCTTCCCTACTCTGTAGTATAAACTTCTCGACTGTAGAAAAATTGCAAAAAAAAAGAAAAAAATCCTGCCCAATTTAAATGACAGGATCCATTGTAACTCATTGGGTGTCCATATAGTACATGCTGAATCCGTATGGCTGCAGTGCTGTTATTGTAAATGCTAGTTGAATTTGAAAGTTCGCCCTGGGAAAAGTGGGTCCCTTGGTGCCTCCCTAACACACGGCTCAGTACCTGTACTGTACATGCAGTCCGCTCTGTTCCAATGCTCATTTCTTCTCTTCTCTCTCACGCTTCAGCAAGTTCTCAAGCCCAGAAACATCTGTGTTAAGAAGGTGTCTGGGACATCTTGATTTGGAATGTGATCAAGATGGCAGGCATCACAGATGCTTAATACATAATAGGATTCGTTCTTTATAGTCACTTAGTTGGGGCAAGTGTTAAGCATCCATATTTTCAGAGAGGTATGGAATGTCAGGCCAAGGGAGGAGAGGGTACATATGAAAAGTTTAAATGCTTTTTATCTGTTTCTGATTATTTTTTCCACGGTACATTTTCTATATTTTACTTTACTAACTGCTGTGCATGTGATTTATTATAATACTGCATGTGTGCATTATCCAGTCAAAAGACAGAAGAGAAAAATGACAATGTAAACGGAGTAATAATTTGGAGTGTGGCGGAGTCGCGGTGCTGAGGTGTTTATAAGCGTGTTCATACGCGCCAGCGCAATGACGGCACGCGCTCCACTGAGGACCGGCCGAGGCGGCGAGCGGCGAATTTGTCTTCGTCAGAAAATATGGTCAGAGACACTCAGAGGGTTTCCTTTAAACCCTTTCCTGTAATTATAATTCCCTCAAAGACCGTGACTGCTGCGGCATCTTTTGTGCGGAGACACTAATGGCCCATAATGGCTTCACTGTTCGCGAAACGTCCCCCTGCACATCACACCCGTAACGCACCGCACCGTTTATGGAGCCAGGCTGCTCTTTGCCGTTTCTTTCTCCCGTCTTAACTTTCAGATCGTCGGGGAGTCATTGGCATGCCAGCCTTGTTGGATTTGGAAGATACAAAAACAGGCTTGCAAGTCGAAAAAGATGCACAGGATGGAATACAGTTGCTTTAATTGGAAATCTTTCTAGTTCATTTAGTAAATAAATGCTGGATCTCTATCAAGCACTTTTAATGCATGAAAGTTTTACCAAATATCTTCTCTTTCTGTGACACTTCTGTTTTATGAAAGTGTGGGCTCCTAAGATATACATTTAAATTTTTTTCAAGTATGTGAAAGATTTGCTATGGCTGTACAAGTTAATAAAAAATAATGAAACAAAAAGGGACTGTCATCTTTCTTTAAATTCTGCATCGTATCATATTCATAAAAACATAGAATTGAATTGAGGGTATTGGGTAGCTTTTTTAAACTCATTTGATGTTGTGTCATTTTCCCTTGACTTTGTGTGATGGTTTCTTATGCAAGAGGTCTGGAGGGAGCATGTTTCAGGTCATGGTAATATGGTTCAAACGTCCCGAAAGTCTAGAGTTTCCCACCCCAGGGAGAATGGACTTGTGTCCGCTTCACCTCTTGCCTGCGAGTCACCGTTTCTGCCCAACGTGCACTCCCCATCACCCAGACCTCGCTTCTCAATGCATTCATACCCGTTTCATGTGTTCTGATATATTCTTCATTCCTTTATCAGACGTGTTGGTCGGGCTTCAGCATTTGGGGTTCGGAAGTGAAATTATAGTGAAAGCACGGTCACTTTGCAGGGGTGACTTTAAAACATCTCCCATAGAGAGAGATTTTATAGACACGTAAAGGAATGCACGCTGATACAGTGTATTAAGTATAATTGTTAATTTGCTTCAAAATGCTGACACGTTTAAAAAACAATCAGTACTTAGACCTTAACGTCAGTGAATTGTGTTTGGTATGAATTTTGTGCGGCGTGTATTGGTAGTTGGGACTGTCCCGTTCCTCTTCTGCAGTGCCGTGAGCCTGGCTGTGGTGCCCCCACCGATCAGTCAGTATGGCAGCTGCACTTTGTGAAGTGCAGACATTCTGAGGACTTTCACTTGATCTTGCATTTCTGTGTATGGGACCAGTGCATCACAAGCAAAACTGCACACGGGAGAGACAGGAGCTCCAGAAAATATATACCAAAGTTGCCCTGTTGTTTGTCCCTGCAAGAAAAAAAAGCTCTCATCACTATATTGATATCTAGATGTGTTAGAATTTTAATTGCTTTAATTACGTCTGTAATTGCTTCCATAGCTGTCAGATTATTAGATATAAAATGAATGTGATTATGGGGAATCTTTCATATAATACACACTTTTTGATTCAATGTAACCTTCCTCTTTTCCAAGAATACATTATTTTTATTATGTAGACAGTGCAAGACGATGGTCAGATACAAGACTTTGTCCAATTCGACCAGAATATTAAAATGCCATATAAATATTGAAATAATAATTTGAATTCCATCAATAATTTACTTTTCTAATGTAGATAACATACTGAATTGCTACACCGTGGTTGAATGAATCTCATTTTATTTTAGCTTTTATTTGATTATGTATTAAGAAGTAGGAAAAGGTCTCATGTTTTAGAATTATTTTAGTCTTTTTTTTGCAAGATGCTGGATATTTTTCTTTTCTGATAAATGCTATAGCCCTTATTTAAAAGAGTTAGGATTCAGTGAAAATCTATATAAAATATAAAAAAAAATATATATATATATATATAATTTTAGCACTATTCTAGCCGTCACAGACAACAGATATACAGGAATCTTGAAAATATTCTGTTTGAAAATTCACATTTATGATTGAGCACAACCCGAAAACCAGTAAAAGCCAGCAAAACCGAATATTACATGACCGTGAACCTTCGAGTTTCTGCATCACTGCCTGAAAACATAGTACTTTCCAATTAACCTAATGTTAGTTCAGTCTTGACTGAGAACTGCGGTCAAAAACAAACAGAGGAGAGCTAACCCCTCTTTATCTCTCCATCACAAGAGAAGGTATCTCCAGGAGGTCCTCTGCAGCTCAGCACAGTGGGATTATACTCCGGCTAACTGCCGCTAACTGGACCAACCGCAACATCGCCCACGCTGGGCTGCGGTCCGGTCCGGTTGCTCACCTTTGACCGTGGCCTCTTGTTTAGTCTGAGGCTTGAATGGACCTTCAGGTTCTTTATCATTAAGACCGTTCAGAGCAGGTTGTTACAGATTTTAAAAATAGTTAAAACTGTTATTTCTTTCCAGTGATTATTTTGATTGCTTGTTTCATCCCATCAGCCGGTGATGATATTCTAGAACTTTAATGAGCAGCTTGGCCTGGAGCCTTGGGAATGTTAAATCCCATTAACCAATCAGGAAACCCGCACTGTGATTGTGTGTAATTAAGCACTGTTTGCTCCAGGTAAATACAACAAGTAACTCTAGTCATTCTGCCAGCATGAGTAAAATAACCAGTTTTATCTTTAGGGAGGGACTTTTTGCGCATTGTTGCAATTAGGCAGAAGGATAATTAGACAAGAAGGCAAATCTTTTTTTTTTCAATGAATTTAGGCAGACGTCTGAAGAAAATGTACAATCATTTGTAAAATGCTTTTTCATTTCTCTCTCTTCATTTCTATTTCGATGCGTGTGAAGAAATCTAAACTGTCTAGACATTATAATGGTGTGATGGACTGTCACCAAACCATTTCATCTGTAGGGAAACCCAACACCAGCGCACAGCTTTTCTTCAGTCGTGTGTTGGATCCACTCAAAACGCTGCTCTCCAAACCACAGTTAACACTCCAAAACGCAACCCACCGATTCAGAAACTGTTCTAACATGTTTTTGCTTTAATCTGTTATTGCCTCAATTTAACTGAGATGTCAAAGGAGAAGTGAAATTTTAATATGTTCAGGAAGATAATGTGTCACTATTTTTCATATCGATTTCCAGAACAAATTTCATTAGTGAAGCAGTGAGGTTTTGCTGCATTTCTATGACACATGTGTAAATGCAATTTTCATTTTGATGTAATTTTGAACTATTTTTCTGACTATTTGAATCCATTTCGATTTATTATGATGTATCGATACTATATTGCATACTTTCCATTTTAGGAACAATTCCATTCAAATGCAATGCAAATGTGTTTTTGTGATATTTATCTTCAGTCTATAGTTTACTTATCTGAATAATCTACTTATAGCAGACATGTAGACTTCTTTTTGTACTCGAATGAGGTATGTAGCTTTGATCTCATGCTCATTTTTATTTTTTTTAATTTTCCATAATGAGACTGAAATCTTCAAACACAAGTTCACCTTTCACATCAAAGACTCAGGAAACCTATTTGTGGGAATTGGGAGAAAACCTGCTTCTGCCCTAAGCTCACGACAGAATCAGAGCACTACCAGAGCTTAGCTGCGCTCTGTGGATGCAAAGACCACTGTGTCCCTTGGAGAAGTAAGTGGAACTAATGACTTCTCGTGTCTTCATATCAATGAAATGATTCACTTCAGTTTGATCCATGTAAAGTCTATTTAAAGTCTGTTAGAATTTTGAATGAAAATGTAGGTATAGTCCAGATGAAAATAGGTGATGTGTGTGTGTGTGTGGGTGTGTGTGTGTGTGCGTATCTGTGTGTTACCTGGATCAGGTGTGAGTCAGATGCTATTTGACCCTGGGCTACACTGGCAGTCTGGTGCCAGAGAGTCTCACCTGGACAGGTTTGGCTGGGAACAGATGGAGTCATTAGAGTGAGCTCTCCTGCTAACCAGAGGACACATACTCTCACATACAAATCTCCACACGCAACATGCAGACACAGGCAAACACACATACTCTCACATACAAATCTACACACGCAACATGCAGATACAGGCAAACACACATACTCTCACATACAAATCTACACACGCAACATGCAGATACAGGCAAACACACATACTCTCACATACAAATCTACACACGCAACATGCAGACACAGGCAAACACACATACTCTCACATACAAATCTACACACGCAACATGCAGACACAGGCAAACACACATACTCTCACATACAAATCTACACACGCAACATGCAGACACAGGCAAACACACATACTCTCACATACAAATCTACACACGCAACATGCAGACACAGGCAAACACACATACTCTCACATACAAATCTACACACGCAACATGCAGACACAGGCAAACACACATACTCTCACATACAAATCTACACACGCAACATGCAGACACAGGCAAACACACATACTCACACACACAAATCTACACACAAAACATGCAGATACAGGCAAACACACATACTCACACACAAATCTACACACGCAACATGCAGATACAGGCAAACACACATACTCTCACACGAATCTACACACGCAACATACAGACACAGGCAAACACACATACTCTCACACACAAATCTACACACGCAAATGCAGACACAGGCAAATACAATTTTATCTAAAGCGACTTTCAATTGACTGGACTGAGCAAGGGCCATTCCCCCTGGAGCAATATGGGGTTAAGGGCCTTGTTCAAGGGCCCAACAGCTGTACTGATCTTATTGTGGCTACATTGGGGCTTGAACTGCCAACCTTCCAGGTCCCAGTCAAGTATCTTAGCCACAACACATGTACAGTATACATTCTGTACAGTACACTGGGGTGTGTAACAAATCAAGAACAGAAAAGAGAAGGGTGTTTTTGATTTATTTTCCACAGAAAAGCAAAAAGTACCTTCTATTTGTCAGCAGAAAAGGTACTGTGTACGCACTGTGTACATATCACATTAAGTCTCTTCAATCTTTGCTATATTTCATAACACGCACAGAGTCGGGAAAACATTGATGGAAAGTCTGTGCCACTGAGGGTATTCGGTGCAAAAACTGGCATCCTGCAAGCCACCATGATTCCAGAGGGGTAATCCGGAAAAAAATCCCTCTTTCACGGCTCTTTTCCTACCCTGTTCTAGAATGCGACGCACCTTTCCATGACCCCTCCGAAATACTCCACATGTAATCACACATTCCTGTGCGTGGGTGGGGGTACACAGACTTTATCAGGTTTGACACATTTCAGTATTAAAAAGCGGTTTCTATTGGATATTTTGAAATGAACACCTGAGTGATTTGCTTGCTGCTTTATGTCTGCTTGGCCGTTTGATGGCGGATAAATTAGCTTACGAAGGAATTGACGTGATCCAAAGTCTCTAATCCCTTGTTGTAGATTTGTGGTACTGTGTATATACTGCAGAAAGCTTATTCAAGGGGGCAGCAGGCCCTAAATATGTATTGAAACATTACAGCAAAAGTATGTACTTATGTTGCAAGTGTCTAATCCCTTATATCATGTTAAAGTCTACTGACGCTTTGTGGTCTACTGACCTTTATATTAAAAAATAATAAAGGCTAGAAGAGGAAGGACCACCCAGGCTGCATTATGTAGTCACAGATAACTGCCCGTTCTTCACATCAGATCCAAATAAACAGTATTGTTTCCCATTTAGCAGACACTTGATATTGGATTATTGTAAATAATGATTTGATAACAATCTGAGGAAAAAGAGATATACTCGCAACTGAAACACTGAAACACTGAAGTCCAGCACATAAAAAAATAAGAGGAGAGTGCTAGCATATATGATATATAAAGTGTGATTGAGTCATATCTTGGTACATCCTGAATTATGTAAATATGTATGTGAAATGTTTGATTACAGTGCTTCAGAACAAATATTTGAAAGTAGGAAAATGTCTTTGTTGACATGCATATTGAAATGATTGTACACTTCATAACAGTACACTAAACCTTTCTATTCTCTTCTATTCTCTAATTTTAGGGGTGATTTTATACCAGTGTGCCATTCTGAGCCAGTGTGCCATTAATAACCTATTAAGTCTGCCAAACATTGTCCAAAATCCCACTGCAGCAGACCACACTCCTCACATTATGGTTAGTGCTGTACTGGCTTTATAATGGAAGTTTATAATGTGTTTTACATGACTGAAGAACAGGGTAGAACTCAAAGCGCCCTCCTGTGTCCGCTTTGAGTACTGCAGGTCGGGGCGTTGTGGCTCGAGAGCGCTGTAATAGTAAATGCGGATGTGCTCTAACGAGACCCTGAAAACATTCTCTGCTGATTTTAAAATGATCCCGAACCTCTTTAAAATTGCTTTCCTTTATTAAAAACAAATTAGTATGGCAGAGAACATTAAAATTAATTGATTATGATTAACTGGTTGTTTGGTTAATTGACTGTTATGGGCCCTTGAACAATAAAACAACGAATTAACCTTAATGAAATGAGAGCTCCGCCTAGTTATGAGGCAGGTTTTAATTATATAATAATTCATTATCATAATTATTAGTAATCACATTAATAAGCTTTTATATTTTTGAAAGCAACTTCCAACGACACGTTATTGTCTAAATAATTTTTCTAAAGTTAACTGCCAAGGAAATCCGAATCAAGATCATGATTTTTAAAAAAACTGTAAAGAAAAAATTGTCCAATTAGATTAGCTCACTTCAGTGTGAATTAAACCTTGCATATATTATTACAGAATGTTGGGCATAACACTAAAGTACAAGTAAGCGTGCCTACATATCTACAAAGTGTATTGAATGAAACTACTTTTTTTTCTTAATAAATGTTAAATGATGAATTGAAAATTGTAGCTCAACTTAAGAGCTCCAAGCATTAATTTGAAAGTTTCCAGCTTTGCAACTTTTTTAGAAGGTATTAAATTGTGGTTGCCGGCTTAGAGATCATTGGTCCATTATAGTAACCTATGTCCAAGAACAGGCTATAGTAGCCCCTGGAGCATTGACCTGGTGGCAATATATACTGGTTCCTCTCGGATGCTTCAGTGTATACCATCGTCCCTCTAAAAAGTTCACATTATGTGTGTGCCACATGCCTTCCTTAATGGAAGACTCTCTACTTGATTTTCAAGAAAAATGTATATGTGTCTATTGCTTCACCGACATCCCTGTACAGAGCCCAAATGTGACGTATTTCCCATGAATCTGTTCTGTGTCAGGCCGTATTATAATGGGATTTAAACCTGTAACCTTTACCTGTACACTAGCCTCACTGTGGACCAAAATCTACCGAATACATGGAATAACATTTAAGACAAATTTGAATAGCAGTGAGAAGACACAATTACAGTTTTTAAAGATGTTTATTTAATACTACTGATTGTGCCAGGCATTGTCAGGGATGAATAAAAACCAATCACCTGTTAATAAACCACCATTATTTAAATTTGACTGCTTTTTAAGTGGCACAAATGTGCAAACATGGGCGTTTAAAAAGACAGATTATGTAACTGTCAAAGAATTAAATGAACACTCAATCAAACCTGGTGATTTACTGCTCGGGGGGAATTCAAAACAGACGTAGCAGGTTTTCATTCCACCTCAGCTCCTAATTAATTAGGTTTGATTGAGTGTTAAATTAATCGCTTGGCAGTTATTGCATCTGCTTTTTGAAAGAAAACTAATGAAAAGGACTTAACCTGCTGTGAACCTGCACTGGGACTGTTGACACACAGTACCGTACGTACGTACGCACCAACAGCATCTAGCAGGCTTAAATCAGCCAAACGTTTGAGTGTGAAGTGACAGGTAGGCAGAGCTGTTATATCTCAATATTCAACTGAGCTGCAGAACACGCAAAATCTAAAAAATAAAATCACATCACACAGATGATGGTCTCACTCAGTATATGCTAAACAGAGAAAGGGGATATATCCACTTTGGTCATACCTGCTGGTGGTTCCAGTGTGCATTCAAGTGTACACTCAGTGAGCCGTTTATTAGGTATTTATTAGATGTATTTTTTTACTTATTGGTCTTCTGCTGCTGTAGCCTATCCACTTACAGGTTTGATACGTGTGTCCAGAGATGCTCTTCTGCATACCACTATTGTAATGTGTGGTTATTTATGTTACTGTCACCTTCCTGTCAGCTTTGACCAGTGTGGGCCTTCTCCACTGACTTCTCTCATTAACAAGGTGTTTTTTTTTTTTGGGGGGGGGCTTTCCGCACCATTCTCTGCAAATTCTAGAGACTATTGTGTCTGTGAAAGCCCAGGAGATCAGCAGTTTCTGTGGTATTCAAACCACCCTGTCTAGCACCAACAATCAGTGCACGGTCAAAGTCACTTAGATCACATTTCTTCTGAAAAACAGCTGAACCTCTTGACCACGTCTGCATGCTTTCACGCATGTAGTTGCTGCCACATGGTTGACTGATTAAATATTTGCATTGACAAGCTGGTGTACAGGTCTACCTAATAAAGTGCTCACTGGGTGTATTTGTTCATTGGTAGGGAAATGATCATAAGCTCATCGTCCGCAGAGTCCTGCTCTGCCAGCATAAAGGCATTCGCTGCCCGCGCACATCCCTGTCCCCAGGGCCTGTAGCAGTGCACGGTGATGAGTAATTCTGTTAAAAGACCGCGTTTATTTTCCTCTACCGTAATCCCCCGCTGCGGCGCGAGGACACCGGTGGCGTGTAAAACAAACCGCAGAGTCCCCGCCGAACACCAGAGAATGAATCAGCAGTGAATCGCAGACTATAATTAATACCCTCTTCGTGTAAAGAGCTTGTTGTCTCCGTTACGTCCCCGATTACGGGACTAATATCGCTTAAGGTCAAATGATTAGAGTGCCTTATGCTATTGATTAAGCCATTAGACTTTTCCTTGACGATATTTTATTTGTTTTGAGGGGAAGTGAACAAATCCGTACAGTCTCTTTTTCCACTTTTAAAGAATTAGAAACATTAGAGAACATTTAAATTCTGTAAAACATGATTAATATGTTTATTGGCGAAGGTACTTGGTCATCCAAAAGTATGTGTGTGGCTTGCTGTGGTGAACTATGTATCAGAACAACATAAAATATTAAAATATCATAATAAATAAATGCCTTTCCTCAAAAATATAAAGATTCAGCTCTGGCAGTCAGGGAATTTCAGTATCTCTTATTTCTGATAATCAGAGGTTTACTACGTGCAAATGCTATTAATGTAATATAACATACTCAACTAATAATAATATTAATAATAAAATTCTGATATTCTGATATTATAATCATTGCTATTATTTAAATATATGTTTATTATGGTTGTATTCTGAGGGCATTTAATGCTGTAGCATGTGTTCAGAGTTATATTGTTTAATGCTTTTTCTCATGGACTCTTGGTAGGAAGTCAGTTGCATTAGTATGGTCTCCATTAATGTGTTTTTTTAGTTCTATGAAAGGAGCTTGAGGTTTTCTGACTTCAGTTCTTTAATTTGACAAATCAACTCCTATTACCTGCGGAAAAATTGGCAAGGTATCTCGGCTCGTGATGGAAAAATGCTAAATCCTAAATTTGGATCTGGAGCCCACAGGATCAAAAACAATTATGGGTTTGAATTCAGGGCAAGTCTGCATAAAGGGGAGAATTCCATATCTAAGTGCTTTACCATGAAAAAACGCCAGCAGCAAAATAAAAGAAATTAAAACCGCAAATATCTCTTTCTTTCATAACAAAGACTTGAATCTGCCATGCAAGCGTTCATGTACTTTACCCTTAAATGCCTTTAAATGATGAACAGCTCAATAACATCTGAACTGCAAAAGAGACTGTTTATGTTTTTAGCCAGTTTATATTTCTTATTTACCCAGTTATTTGTTTCTTAAAGCTGACAGTATAATGGTTAGGGAACTATGCTTGTAACTGAAATATTGCTCTGCCCTTGAGCTCAGTACTTAACCTAAATTGCTACAGGAATCAATCCTGTATAAAGGAAGATGATATGATAGCTAGGAGCTGATGGATATGAGTGTCTTGTTTTGTTTAATGGCTGAAAATACATGCAACACCTCGGCGAAGAGTCACGCAACACAACTGGTGACCCAAGCTTATGAAAAACTCCCAGTCTTTGGAGCTAATTCATGTAGCCACCCTCCTCCATCGAGTCATTTCCACATCAAAGTCAGGAAGGACAAATTGTTGTTTCTGAATTGCTTAATTGTCAATGTTGTTATAATGTTCACATATCAATTTTTTTTCCCTCATCCAATTACTTTGATTTGTTCCTGGGGCCTGCAATGTTGTGATGCTTGTGATTCATTTAATTTTAATTGCTTCGGAGCCGCACGTCAAAAACACGTTCACCTCATTTAGTCACTGACTGATGTACACATGACGAAACGCTTTAATGCGTCATTTTATGAGGAGATAACAAACTTTCCGAATGAATGCCCTCAGATGTTTTTTCTTGCTGTTCATAATGTGCAATATCTGTAGCTGTGATAATTTGTTTATCTTCATGAGAAGGTGTTGTGACAGTGCACTGCACACCTCTCTGATAACTGGCTCAGGTGGATCTGAGAAAACATTAAGTCGAATTCATCTGAGGCAGTCGTATTTTATGTGGGTTTTTATTGTATGCTGTTTTTTTTTAGTTTTTAGTTTTTGTTTATACAATTTTATTGGATAATTAATTCGATTAAATGCTCCGTTCAATTTGACATCACATTTTCACTGATAGTAGTGTGTGTCGCATTTATTCTAAGTCCTGATTCAAATAGTTCAAATTGAGATTTCTAAGTCCTTAGCGAAAAATATATGTTGTTGTAAATGCTTGTGTTGACCAGAAAGTAAAGGAGGCCTTATAAAGAAGGATATTCACCTTTATGAATAAATAGTTGTTCTACCCTAGAACAACTATACAAAAGCAGGTGTAAGTCATCTTTAGTTTGTACAATATTAACAATGTTACATTACAGTCACATTGATTTTAGACACTGTCGTTTTTAGGATATAAATGTTAGTACTGAATGCATTGGTCAGAAAGTAAAACAGGATAATTATGATGGATCAAATGGAATAAAAACCAGCCCACAAACAGTCACAGTAGCCAAAATTTTAGAAACATAGGGTCATCAATTTGTTAGGAAAAAGGAAGTTTGAAAGTAAAGCTTTTTAGAGTGGTGGACCTTGTCCTGGTCTCTGCATTAGTGAGTGATGGATTTGAGTTATGGTGACTGATTGGATTTCCCTCAGGCTGGTGCTTTACATCAAGTTTCCTGGTAAATCACAGCAGGAGAAAGTTACAGGGGTTGCTGGGAACTTCCTCCTGTTAAGACAATAGAATGGGATTCTAGAGACACCCCCATGGTCTGGTGACCACTCACAACCTCCAGGTCCAATGGTTGGAAAGCAGTTGTGACACCACAATAATAAATGGCTTGCTGCAACTGTTAAAAATGAGATAATTGCAATATGCTCATTGAAAATTCATACTCTACAGACACTTAAAGTGTTCAACAATAATAACATGAGTGCATGGAGCCATGGTTTTTTATTAACCTCCCCAAGCAAGTGGAGCTGTTAGCTGCAATGGTTAACAAAACAACGGAAAACAGACAGGTTTTGAAGCCAAACCTACAATTTAGTTACACTCTACGTTTCTGCAGAGCATAATTTGCTTAATATTAGGATATGACCAGAGAAATGTTGTTTTGTAGGAGAATAAGGCCGCTGCATTTGAATAGATCTGGTGGCCTTTCTTGCATTTTCCACATAAATCATTTTTTGGCAATATGTTAAGGTCAAAATGGGTCTTTGAGTCAAAACGTGACTGAAAGTATCACCCAGGTAGAGAGGCTTTTCGTCAAAGGGATAGTAATCCTCTCATTGTGCACCAGAACCCTCTCTCGCTGATCGGCTGCCTGGAGTGTGCCTAGGCCAGCTGTGTATGAAGCACACTCCTGCAATGCAGTGACTGAGACAGGGAGGGTAAACGTGGGTGCTGGCAGGAAGGAAGTCGTCCTCTGCTGAGGCAAGACGAGCACGCCCAGGTACATGCCTGAGCGATGCTTCCCCTATTGCAGCCTTAAATCCAGCAAATTAGTAGTCACGCTTTAAGACACCGAGACTCTGAGAGGCTTCAGATGGTTTGATGGTTTCTGAAGCATACATAGAAGAATCAAATGCTTCATCGCCCAGGTAGTGAACTTATGGCAGCATAAGTTCAAAGCAATTGATGTCAACTGTGTGTCACATGAGAAATGAAAGATTGCTGCTTCCATAACACAGAAATAAACATATTGTCATTGCACCTTTTTAACCTTATAAATGTTTCTCCATTTGTGAGGACCTGAGCCAATATAGAAGGCTCAATGTTGTGTGAAAAAATATATACCTATGGCCAAAAAGCTACCCCAACCAGTTATGCACTCAAGAGCAGCATCTGGTTTACTTTCCAATGATTCAAGAGCGTGGTGCTCACCATTTCCACACTCACTAACTCAAAGGGTGGGAGGGATGTCTGCTGAACGGGCCACTTCTAGGCCACAGACTAAACCATGCAGGTTTTTCCTCTGGCAAAAATGACCCAGACTGAGCTGCACCACTGCAGTTTCACTCTGTACTCGCCAGAGTCCAAATCACTTACATACCAGTATCAGCAAAATCACAAACCAACTGATGACAAGCTTAACGTTGTGTGTATACTACATTCAAACAATAAGGCCACATATTGCGACACGATTGCAGCAAAAAGATTATCAAATTTAACCGTAGAAATGAGGCAGAATGTTCCAGAATGTGACAGCACAGAGGGTGTTCTGTGTGCAGAGTTAGTCACTGTGAATCTGCTGACAGACCAGAGACTCTTAAATGAGGAGAGAGTAATTCTCTGAAACCTGCCTTTCTTGGTGGCTTCATAATACTGCACCAGGGCACCAGGTAGATGTTCTCCTTGTCCAGGGATGTCATGGGTACAGCCTCAGCAATATACTCCTCCATCCATAGGAGGTCCTGAGCCAGGGCTGCCCACATGTCTGCCTGCTGGGAGGAGGAGGATTAATGTAAACTTCCACCCGCAACAAGAGATCATAGTCATATCATGTGCCTCATTTAACAGTGCGGAAAGTTGACAAGATGCTAGTTTCGAACTGTTGAAAATACAACATTAATACACTGCAATACTATTTTTTGGTTACCCACATAAGTACATGAAAACATACTGTAAGAATGCACCATGATGAGAACAGGCCATTTAACCTGTCTAAGCCATTTACGTACAACCAAGAGAGTATCCAGTACCACATGAACCCTGGAGTAGAACAACGCAAGGGTCTCTGTCTCTACTATATGTAATTATTCCAGGCATTTGCAAGAAGGTTATGTTTTATAAGCTAAAAAAAAGTTTACAAGTTTACAAGTTCCTCATAACTGTTGTATTTCATACCAAGTCCCAATGTAGTTGTCCCTAGTAAGTCTGGGACTTGTGCCACAAAGCAGGATTACAGAGCTAGCAGGTAACTGTACTGAGTAAAACCCGGACCCCACCAAATTCTGGAACATGGGAACAATTTTACTTTGTGCAGTTATCCGACTAACTGATTAACCCTGTGTCGTGGAACAGGGCCCTGATCTGATCAAATGCACTGAAAAACATCCATATAACCTTTTTGTGTGATTTGTACTTAGTCCTGTTTGCTTTATATACCAGCATCATGTCATTTGTATTGCTACAGCACAGTGCTTCGATTCTGCAACTCCCAAGTCTTTTTCTAATGGAGCAAATTCCAGTTGTATTCCTCCCATACATTAACACAAGTGTATGCCCCCAAGTTTTGTATCAAATAACACATTTGTTACTAATGTCCCTGTCAGTATCATTTATATAAATAAGGAAAAGCAGTGGTCCCAATTCTAATCCTTGAGGGACACCTTGCTCAGATGAGATGCTTCATACAGTACGTCTGTGTTCTTCACTGTAGCCAGTGTTGAATACACTGTGGAATAAATTTGAAGAGCCTCTCATGTCGTACTCCATAAAATATTCCCAAAAATATAATATAAATCCAAATTGAGTCAAAACACTTTTTAGCCAGTAGTCCAAGAGATTTGTCAGACATGATCTTCCCCTGTAAATCTATCCCCTAATATTTTAAGGAATAAATCCAAATTGCCCCAAATGATAGATTCCAGAATTTTCCATGAGATGCAAGTTAAACAGATAGGCTGTAGTAAACTCCCCCTTCTTAAATGTTGGCATTATACTACCTTGCTTCCAGTCACCTGGCATTTCTCCAGCGAGTGTAGTTTCTCCAAGAGTGCGTAATAATACCTGTCAGTGGTTCACATACGATCTTGCCTGGTGTTGAACAAAGTGTATGACATGTCAGCAATGAGTGAATGGATATAAATACAAGAGGGGAAAATTGGGAAGGGGAAAAAAGTGGTTGAAAAAAGTAGAGTACAGTATAATGTCTCCTTGAGAATGTCCAGGCCACCAGTCAATAAATAACTGTAGCTGAGCCAAGCATACAGTAATCATGTGGTGTCTGCATTTATAGCACAATAGCTGCGTGGTTACCAAGAATGATATTATATTATGTTTTCTGTCAGTTTGACTCAGCACACTGCTATGATTAACATGAGGGCCAGCGGATGGTTATGAGGCTAATTTAAACATTTCTGACTTTTCATAATTTATTACTGATTGATAAATAGCTCCAAAAGTGTAGCAGAGACAAAATCACGGAGCGGTATTACGTGTGTGCAAGGCTTTTACAAATTAACGTTTCTCATTAATCACAGGGAGAAATATATTGCATTTGATCCCAGACAGAATTATATAAATATTGTTTAGTTACCTAAACATTTTCCTGGAATAAAGAAGAAAAACTTTGAGGGAAATGTATCTATATTTAAAATTATTCCATTACCCTACTTCCTGGAAAGCAGTTGCATCAAGAAAAGTAGAGCTCAATAAACACTAACAATGGGCCAGCACTCATGAGGTAACAGACCCAATGATGACCAACTATGCCTACCACTTGCAAGGCAATCAATTTAAACTATAAACAGTCAAACAGTTGTTTATTGTGCAGGGCACTGGAGCTTTTGTTGGTAACAGGGGCAGATGCTTCCCTTTACCTGTCCTTTTACTCCAGAGAGGAGTGCAGGTGAATTCTACTCCAGGCAAAAAGCCCCCTCAGAGACTACAGTGAGAACACCGCGCCTTGGAGAAGCTTGACTGACAGGTCCTGGGGAGAGGAATGTTCACAGCCACATTCCACCGCTAATACTGGGGGTCCCCAATACCCGCAATCCTCAACCCCCCTATAGGTGCAATCTATCCGCTCAACTGTGCCTGCGTAAAAAACACACAGAAACACATATCCACGATACATCTACAGAGAGACAGTTCCACACTTTTAAGCATACACACACACACACACACAAGATAAGCAGGAAATGAGAGCGTTCCTTCACTAAGGGAACAGCATGGGGCAACAGTCTGTCTCCCTCTTTTCTCAAAGCTGGTATGTCTGTGGGCTCCTTGACAGCAGGACACTGGTGTACCTGCCGTGAATATGCGGTGTGTGATGTGTGAGTGTCCGTCAGGTCAGCTATGGATAGGGGCGGGTGGGAGGTGGGTCTGCCTTTTAGCACGGCTCCTCCAGCAGTGAAAAAATGCTGACTGTGGCCGCCCTGTCCCATTTTCATATTAGGTTTAATATATGTTTTATTAAAGGGGAGTGTGTGTTTCAGGAATTTCCAGCCCTTTGGATCCGAATGAAAGGTTGCCTTCCCAGTGCGTTCGTGACCCTGTGTGATTCTCTGCGTGTTTGATCACCGGAGACCTGGGGAGGAGGGAATCGTACTGTGTGTGGAATTACGGCGGGTATCGTGTGTGGCTTTGATCACGCATGTGTGTGTGCGCGCGTGCGTGTGGAATAAGGACCAGGCCACAGACCAGTCCGGGAGTTTTGGGCCCTCCTGGTTCTTTGGTTTTTCTGCTAAAACTTTTTTTGCAATAACTGTATGTGTGTTCGGAACATAAACACACCTAAGTGCAACTCTCTCTGGCTCATTCTCACCTTTGACTGACCGGTCTTTGATACATTTATCAGACAAGCCTATTTTATTAATAAATATAAAATTTATTTCAGTTAATTTATGTTTCATTGATGTGCCTTGTGTCCGAGTGTCACTGACATACTGGCATAAGTAACACGAAGAGAACTTATCTTTAATTCTTTAAATGATCTTTAAGATCATTTTTAATTTCACTCAGTTTCAGCAGAGACCGAGTTGTTGGTGTGTGGAACAATCAACACAGTTATCAAAGGGAATTAATGCAACTTCTTAATTGCATCTATTTTACATAGCTGTGATTTTTCAGTGGTCCATGGCAGATGTCCTGTCTTCCGGAAAGTTCTGGTCCCCACACCCTCCGAGCAGGATCACACACTCAGGCAATACCAAGGCTCTTGCCTGCCCCCGAATTTGCACTGGGGATAAGCACCCTGGTGTAATTTGTGTAACTCATACATAACCTTGCAATTACATTTAATTCTAAGTCTATTTAATAGCATCTTCTTGGTAATTTAGGCAAATCCTAATTACAATTCTCATCATGGTGGCCTACAATTAAAGTGATGTATTATCATTATGTTGTACTCGGGGCAATCAGAGATACTGTACTTATTTTTAAAAGCACCAAGACAGGACCACCTTCCTCGCTGAGCTTTACAGAGATGCGATTTGCATGGATGCTTGACGTTTTCCGGAACAGAGGAGAGGAGGGAAGAAAAAAACCCCATTGCTTCAAATGAATGCGCATCACTGATATACATATCTTCTTTCTGTGGACATTGGAAAATTGAATTTTTAGACATTCATGCCCAGTTGGCTGCAGTTATTTTAAGTACTGCTGTGCGCTATGATATCATTCTTGCCTGACAAAGATCAGATTGGCCAAAACACTTTGCTTCATAAAATGTGAGTGCAAGTAGCTCCTTTGTCTATTTTGTGTATTCTAACCGAAGCCTAGTGCCATTCAAGCATAAACAGAATATAACTTAAATTTGATCATATACAGGTTGATTGCTTCCTGTCTGTATGGTTTCTACCTTTTTGCCAAATGTTCAGTAACCCAATGGTGCACAGCAGTCTTGCATTTAGCTGATGAACTAGTAAGAACCTGATCTCATGTGATGCTTAAGAGGGCTGTCAGGAAATTGTTAAATGTGTTAAGAATAATTACAAGGGAGAACTGTCTCTACTTTTCACTGTTCAGCATACACCAAGCAACACAGTTTATGAGATCATTGTCAGCTGGCACAGCCTAAGGCATCTTAAGTAGATCTTAATTTTTATGTAATTACATAAAGACAGGCCGGTGTAGTGTGTAATTTTTATGTATGTATATTATAATGTATATTTGTTATTTGTGTCTGACTGTATGTGTGTGTGTGTATTCACGTTTGTCTGTATATGTGTGTATCTGTATGTTCATTTGCCCATGTACATCTACAAGTGTGTATGTGTTTGTGCTTGCCTGTTAGTGTGTGTGTGTGTGTGTGTGTGTGTGTGTGTGAGTGTATGTGTGTGTGTATTCACGTTTGTGTGTATCTATATCTTAATTTATCCATGTACATCCACAAGTGTGCATGTGTTTGTGCGCGTACGTGCTTGCCTTTTAGTGCGTGTGCGTGTGTGTGAGTGTGTGTGTGTATGTGCGTGTGTGTGTGTAAGTGTGTGTGTGCATGCGTGTGTGTGAGTGTGTGTGTGTGTGTGCATGTGAGTGTGTGTGAGTGTGTGTGTGTGTAAGTGCGTGTGTGTGTATGTCCGTGTGTGCGTGTGCGTGTGAGTGTGTGTGTGTGTATGTCCGTGTGTGCGTGTGTGTGTGTGTGTGTGTGTGTGCCTGCGTGTGAGTGTGCGCGTGTGCGTGTATGTGCGTGTGCGGTGGGGGAAGGTCGTGTCACATTACCTTGGCTAACTGAAGCATGGTGAGTTGATTACAGAATGGTCAGTGAGAAGCGGCAGCCTCAGAGGAGGCCAGGGCCTGGACGCGGGGCGAGCCCCCACCCCGGGGTAGCGTTGTTTGGGTGCGCTGCCGCTCATTCCACAGTGGAGACAGCGTTGTTTAAACGCCCTGGAACTCGCCAGTCTGTCTGTTGCTCTGAGGTCAGGTTAATAACACCGCACAACACCGGACCTCCGCTCCCCACTGCTCAGTCATTTCATACCTCGCGCTACAAGCCTCTGCCTTCGAAAAATCCACGCTTTTTCCCCCCTTTCTTTTCTCCCTCTACCTCAAAGATGATCAAAGTGTTGTTGCATTTTCTGCGTTTCTGTGTACCGTTCTTCCTGCTTCGTGAGTTCGGTCCAGCCCCTTCACAAACGGCAGGCAGTTTTCAACAGAGGAGCGCTCAGCCGTAAACCGTAACTGTCGACTGTTATAAAGATCATTTCATGTAGCTTATATGGACACAGAGGGCTGCTGCTGGTTCTTCATACAAAATGCAATCAGCAAGATGCTTGTGTTTGTTATGACAGACATTCCAGGAGACAGACTGTGTGTGTGTGTGTGTGTGTGTATTTTTTTGCGTAGGTATGTCTGTATATGCCTGCATCTATGTGTGTGTGAGAGAGTGTTTATGTGCATGTCTGTCTGTCGTGCTGTTTGTGTAAGTGCGTGTATGCATTGCGTATATACCTGTATGTGTGTGTGTGTGCGTGTGTGTGTGAGAGAGGCACAAATGTGTGTGTGTGTGTGTGCGCGCATGCTCGCTCATGTGCACCTTCAGGGTTCAGCTCTCAAAAGGTCCTCTAACATCAGTGGGAAACTGCATCCTGTTATCCTGCAGTGATGGGCTGGGGGGAGTTGTATTCCACTCCCCTCCACACAAACACAGATTTTAGAGGTTCCACATGTCGACTGGCACCAGACAAAAGGACATCCTGGAGGTTCATTAATTACAACATTCCTGTAGCGTCTCACGCAGTGTTATTAGTGTTGGAGGAGCCCTGGACTCTGTCATTACACTACCACTCACTGGCTGCATTCCTCTCCAATCACTGCGCAACTCCCAGTCAGTAGCCAGGGTACCCCGAAAACCCAGCCAGTCAGAAAGCAGTGCGCCCCTCAGTCTACCCAATCAGAGATGAGTGTTTGTGATAGCAAGCTGGATATGTGTCATAGTGGTCAGAAACCAGGCTTGTAACTACATACTCAGAAGGATGTAGGCCTGATTCGTGGATGGGGCACTGCTGTCATGCCCTTGAGCTAGGCACTTAACCTGAATTGCCTCAGTTAGTATCCAGCTGTGTAATGGACAGAAGAATGTAAGCTATGGAAGTTGGCTCCGGATAAGCACCTCTGCCAAGCAATGAAATTCATCCAATAAGAAGCCAGTATGCCAAACAACTTGTTATTCACAGTGACACCTGCTGTGAGCCCTCCACTCTTTCATGCCCCTCCCACATTCTCCAGACTGTAACCAATATCAAGTCGCGTCAAGTTAACGTAATTTCACAATTCTAAAAGTACAAGTATTGATGCAAAATCAATAACTACAGATAGATAGCAGATGTACAATAAACAGACTGTACACATTACGAAATGACAAAATACAGTTGTACAATTAGAGATACAAAAATACACAGTAATACACAGTATATACAAAATATACACATTCAAAAAATATGCACAGTATGGCACATTACTAATAGACAATATGTCTCTCTGAGTCTCCTAAAGCCTATGGAAAATAATCTGTCATTATTTCTCTGTTTTGAAATGATTACTTAAAAAATGAAACTCATTGAGTGCCTTTGAGACCTTGATCTGCTGCCATTGTACAGAATATAATAAATACAGAGCACAGTTTATAATATATATGGTTTACAGTATACAGAGTATAATTATTACATAAAACTTTACAAAACGGGATCATGAAGTAAATATTAATATATTACACCTGGGAAAGGAACAGTTGCAAAAACGACTTAATGTCAGCTTCAATTGGAAAGCATTTATTATTCAAAGTCGTGTAGATGTTTTTATTTGTAGTTTCAGTGTCGCCATAATCCTCTTTGTTAATGTTCAGCATATTATTACCCTGGTTTCAGACCGAATGTTAGTGTTAAATTCACCCTGGTTTTAGGGACGGTTAGACCACCAATGATACTAGATCAGTGCTGAAAAACACCCTTGTAAAAACTGCTTATCTGTGACAGAGATAAACTGCTGTAAATCCAGATGCTAAGTGGTGTCAGACCCAGTCCAGTTCTCATTTAACAGCTCAATTAGATCTAGTTTACCAAGAGCACAGCTGGAGTGAAGAGAAACTTACGCAATATGCCCCGCAGGACCAAGGCTGGAAGACAACTGGTTTGGCAAACAGCTGTTACAGTCAGCGGAGGAGAAAAAGAGTGAAACCCACAGAAACAGATTCGTGCAATCGGAGCCCTTTGTTTGTCACATGGGAGACGGAGAAAGAAACCTCAGTCTTCCCTCCGTGTCTTTGAATAATGAGCTTCTATATGCCGGGTGAGTCCAGCGTTGCTGGATCCGAGGTGCTGTTGACAGGGTGTTTTGTGCCATTAAGTCATTGGAGCCATGTCTGAAAGAGATCAATAGGTTCTGCCCCAGAGGAAGCGGTCGTCATTTGGAAAGATCACGGGGTTCCAGACGGCAACTCAAAAAGTGTATTTTATTAATTTATGTGACACTAAATGTTTACTTCTTCAAGGAGAGGACATTTTCTGATTGATTTTAGGGGTAAGATAGTAGAAGTGAGTGTGCGTTGAATAGACGTCTTTATTGTCTGCGTGCTTTGTAGGGGACGAAGCGCACGCACACAATAAATCACGACATTATTTTTTTAACTTTGCGCAGTCATTCTCTGTCAGACGCAGCTGACGATCAGATGATCAAAGCGGCTACCGTTCTGCTCTTTGCTGGAGTGGGGGAGAAACTCCCCAGGCCAATATCAACAAAGGCTTTCTCTGAAGCAGGAGATAAGATAACGCTGCCCGACATGTCTGTCATTTCAACTCCTTTCTCTTCTTCGGCCCACTTAAAGGCAGCCATTCAGAGCCCTTCACGTTGTTATAAAACACTCCATTCACAAGTCCGCATGTGGGCATATTTCTCTTTTTTTATTGGCTGGTTTTACAAGATGTCATTTTCGGATCGGGTTTCCGCGCACTGTAACTGCGCCGGCCCCGTTGCCACATGGCGAGAGGGATTGGCTTTCAAGAAGCCACTTTAGCCGGGCTATTGAAACCGAAATGATTGAAGGGGGATTATTTTTCTTCTCAGCCGTGCCTCGGAAATTATGAATTGCTTGAAAACGTGCCAGCCTCTCGTCAGATGGCGTGTTCCGCGCGGGCAGCTCCATGTGGCACGGCATGCGGAGCGGCCTACTCGCACCCCGTCTACTCACCCCCCGGGGTGGCCTGCTGGAGCCTCCCTCCCCCGGCGTGGTACTTCCAGCGCTGCCATACCATCGCTATCTGTGAGCCCCATCTCGCTTTCCCCGTCTGAAGAAAGTGAAAACGTACGCGAGGAAGGCAGACTGTTTGCTCCGCTTTTCTGTGCGTATATGTACCAGCAAGTGCAGTTATTGGTATAAGATACGTATGAGATCACTATGAAGAATTGTTACCGATAGATGTCATGTTTTTGGAAATAGTTTCTGTGCCTTGCTCATAATGGTGTTTTCATGGCTAGCGGAGAAATCTGGAAAAAAATGATTTGCAGTTTGCCAAAACAAGGCTTTCAGGCGTTTTTTTCACCAGAAAGAAAAAATACAGTAAATGTTTTACAATCCAAATGATAATTTCCATTATAATTAACAGAAAATCTATAATGAAATCCTATATGTGTGTTAGTAGGAAAAGCATGTACATATATCGGGGATACACAGGGGAGCCGAATGTGATTTTATGCTTTAAACTCTGCTCTCTTCTTATGAACTAATGTAAACAAAAATATTCCTTTACATGGCAGAAGGTAGTGCGTTTCCAAAATCAGAATTTGTTCCACATGCGTTTCAGATCCAAAAGTCACAGAGCCGTAGTCATAACCATAGAGGTTTGTGCTTTGATCAACAACAAGAAAAGTTATAGACATGAGATGGTGTTGATCTTCCAGTTAACACCTCACACGGTTATTTATTTAAACCCTGTGGTCCTCGTAGGAGCAGGAGAATGGGGGGGTATGTGATGGGGAATTGAGCAATCAGTGCCCTGCAAAACACTGGGGACAGAGAGGGTGGAGTGAAAAGACAAAACAAAACGCAATCTCGACGAGGCCATTACGGCTGTCTGCTTAAGCTTTCAGACACAGCGTCGAGACCAGGGGTTAATTACCCTACTCAACGTTTTTTTTTCTTCTGGGGGCCCAATTATCCCTCCCTCGGACCTCGCGGCTTTGTGTTTGGACGAGAGAGGGTGGCGTCCCGGGCCCTCGGCCCCCACAGGGAGGGGGAACGTCCTGGGGAGAGAAGGGGTGACCAAAACAACGACAGGCACAGCCTCAGAGCTGCGGCCTGAACACTGACGGCCGGGTGACAGCGACACGCACGGCAGCCGGCTGCAGACGCAGAGGTGTGTGTGAATGAAGACGTGTGCTGGTGTGCGCATTCACGCGTTCACGCGTTCAGGCGCGCGGGGGGTACGTGTGTGCCCTGGTGTATTTCAGTGTCACGGTGAAGCTTTGATACTGAGAGCATACGGAATGGAAGGCTGACTCATGTAAAGGCGGTGAAGGGGGTTCGCGGGGTCAAACGCCACTCGTAGTCTTGTATGTGAGCAGAGCCGGCCCCCTGCTACGCTGTAACTCTCCGTGATTCATAATGTGTCACACCCAATTGAAGCCAGACCCTGGCGGTGTGATTCTGTAATGGGGAGACAGCTCTCAACATTTTTCTTTTTAGATCGGTGTGACTGGGCCTGCATCGTTCTGGTGGACCGGGGCTACACCTTATACCTCCCGGGCCAGCAATCGTCTGTGTGCAGTTCCCTAATCTCGGAAATAGGTATACTGTGTGCTGTGAGCATACATTCTTTCATATGTATATCTAAATAAAAGTAACATTCCAGATGATCCATACACTGGAACAGCATGGCAAATCAGATAAATCTAAATTCAGGTTTGTTCCCTGTTTGGGAATCCTTAGCTATCCTTACCACCCTCATTGGCACACTCCTCTCTAATGCTACATGAGTACAGTAAAGCCAGACCTGGCCTGACACAGCATTCTTGCAGTGCTTATGCAATGTTGTGGTGAGAATGTTGTGTCCGTTGTGGTCAGGGTGAAGGATCGTTTCAGGTGAGGAGATTTCCTAAGGCCTGATGACCTAATTGTCAGCGTCAAGACTCAGTTGGTTTGATCTTCTCCACAGCACAGAATCTGGGATTGGTAGGGTTAATAGGATCATATAGCCTCTGTAATTATCTCATGTAATGGCTGGCCATTCCACTAAAGTTACTCAGGTCACCGCGCTACAGGGGACAGATGGTCACCCCGAGAAGCTGCCCTGTGACGGTTTGTTTATGACAGCTGAGGGCCGTTCCATTGTTTGTCCAGGCCAGAAGTGCACCACTCAGCTAATGTCAGGGTGGATCAGTTGAGTACCAATTTTGACCTTCGTAAGTGATGTGACAGAACTCAGACAAAGCAGGGTGATCGTGTAGCAGGTTAAAGGAGGGATTCCACCGACTGTACCTCAGTGAAAATCACTTTTCGGTGTGAAAGCCATGTCGCACTGATCCAGCTGTCAGCAGGCTTCTGGAAGCTGAAAGGGCTGTGTACCCCTGGGGTGGCAGCGTGGTGTAGTCCAGGAAAATAACTGACATCGAGAATCCCGCCTGATTAAAACTTTGGACAGCTCTTGTGACATTGGAATAGCTTCTGTACCGAATGCCTCATTCACTCAAATTCAAAAATAAGTGTAAATAATATTACCTGTTTAACCCCTTAAGTATCCCTCTCCAAGCTTGAAAAATGACACACACAAAATAAAATGCCTATTATTCTTGAACCCTTTTGACTACAGGCATAATCCTGGTGTCTTCTGAAAGGTAATTCTCTGGGGTTTGTTTTCAGTCAGTTGTTTTTGAGTCAGAATTACTCTACGTATTACAAAAAATTTCAGAAATGCAAACACAGTGGAAGTGGAAGTTTTTTTTCTCACTGAAAATTCTTTCTGTTTTTGAGTGGATACATATTATTGTGGCGGTGCCTTGCGCACATAGAAACACAATGGAGCCAAAACGCTGGACAAATCTCCTTTCAAATTGTGTGACAATATCACAAAAAATGGGCATTCTGCATAGTTTTTTCTAAGCTATGTCTAGGCAGTTTTTCAAAAAGGAACTAAAGCAATGGTATCTTAAAATAGGTTATGCAGATAGAGTCATGAGATTTAACGCTTTCAAACGGTATATCCTGTTACCATAGTGATTGAAAATTGTACTGTTGAAAATGGAACCAAAGCAAAAAAGGCCCAGCCCTGGTGTGACTTAAGGGGTTAAGTCAGGTTGCTATGGACACCTGTTCAAACATAAGCAAAGTACTGTGACATTGAATTACACACATTTTAAAATGTTCACTTGATCAAAGTGACCTGAACAAAGTTGTAAACAGACAGTCCTTGTGAGGCAAGCCTGGTTTATTGAAAAAAGTGGCTTCTTTCCCCTTAGAGACATAATCTACCATTCATCCATAGGTCAGTTATTATAGTTCTTCCTCAACTTAAAGAAGATTTAAACAAACTCGTGCCTGTGAATTTCTGGTTACCACAACATGTGTAATGTGTAATTGATATAGAAATGACAGCCCTATGTTGGAAGTGATGACTATAACTCCATTGAGAGAGACAGCCAATGACAATGGGTTTCCAAACCATGAATGGATTTATTGATTATCACCCCTGACATCTGATCTCTTTTGAATAGGCTATCGACACCACTTAAATCCCAGTTGAAGTGCACTTGTCAAACCGAAGTCACAGCTCCCATAGTGAATCTATCACTTTAGTTACAATTACATTTTTGTAAATGTGTGTGCAAAAGTGTTTATATTACACTGGAATCTTCATAGAATAGAGTATTTTTATAATAATATATTTTTAGATAATTTTACACTTCACAACGGAAATATGTTTCAAACAGAATATGTGTTTAAATGTAAAAGCAGTACATTTCAGTTTGTATTATTGCATTTACTCATTGGGGAAATTGAATTATGAGATTCAATTCATAGTCCTTGGATCTATTTAGTGTACTCTGAAGGATAATGCAACAAGGCTGAAAAAGATTCACCCTCAGTCAGCATTTGGTATCTCCGTGCTGTGCACTTTGTTTATTGGCAGACAGATATGGTAGCGTGCCTCACCGTTTCCCCATGGAGACGACTCAAATGTCCACCGATCATGTTTAGACTGAGTCCGGAGAGCAGGCTGGACGGCCTGCTGATAGATAGCCGCTCACACGTCATGTTCAGTCTGTGAGGGGCCAGATCAATGCAAACACAGAGAGATCAAACGTGCTGACAGGAACAAAACGTTCATTTCAATTATACATGCCAAACTCATGTGGGGACAACATAATCTGTCCAGCCATCAGGACATAATCTGATATAGTTACAACCCAAACAACTGTTTTCTGTGTCAAATCACTGTGCATGTCCAGTAAAACACAATCTAGTGTTCGAATAAGGCAGCCATTGGCAACAGGATTCAGTAAGTTTTAGTTTGATTGTTGTTCAAGATTCAGTTTAAAGTTTTCAGGATTCAGACAAAGTACATCAACAAATGAATAGTGCCATTTGGCTACTTTGACTAGTACTGGGATCTATTCTTCTCAGAACACTTGAAGGTCTGTGCCATACCTGTAGGAATTAATATAATGTTATGTGAGGTAAATTCCTTGCCACCATTTCATGTACATTCACAGTTCAGTCTAGCTCAGAATAATGCAATATGGCACATTTCATTTTATCGATTCATAAACCGGTGATGTCGGAGCACTCTCAAGTTAAATTGCACAGGAGAGAGTTCAGGTGTAAAATTTGCCTGATGGGTAATTTTTTGGAATAGCAGGCTAGATATTGGAATATGTTGGAACCTTTTAAAATAAATCCTTGTTAAAATTCAAATGAATGTCTACACTACCAGGTATATAGCTCAATGCACCTTTCTGTACTTTAAACATTGTTCGCCAAATGAAATTGTCTCATGAATGAAACGGATAACATTTATAATCTAATAAAATGTATGTACAGGTATATATTTTTAATGAAGAACAGTGGAATTTCCCGTTTAGATTAGTTTCGATTCTACATTCCCAAAGGTAAAAAATGCAACGTTACGTAAAAGTGCTTGGCAATGTTATTTTTGTCTGTATTACATTACAAGGCATTTGTCTGTATACTGTATGTGCACTGTATATATGTTGTGTGTGCATGTCTCTGCATGTTGGTGGTGGTAGGTGGGGGGGACAGGACACAAAAAGAAGAGGAGAAGAGAGGAGAAGAGGAGGAGAGGAGAGAAGAGGAGAGGAAAGGAGAGGCCCTCGTTGTCGTCTAACCCTGTGAGCTCAGCGCTGCCCATGCAGGAGGGGACAGGCATCGCTGCTTTCCCAGCAATCCCAACAATCCCAACAATCGTCCGCAGAGCTACAGCTGTCATCGCTTGCCACTTTACCCTCCCCTCTCTGTCTGGCAGCGTTGGCTGTACAGTAATAACCAGGCTGACTTCACACAAACCGCCGTTCTGGAAGTGATCTGTGAATGGGATGACTCAAAGGGGTCTCTGGGAGTCCCTCTGCACCACTCTTCAGCTGCCTTACAGAGCTTCCACACCAACGGATGACCGTCATTGGGTTTGAATGAAGTCCATAGTGGCGAAGTTTTACCAAGTCTTTGAAAGCTATACTGTTTGTTATTTTGTTATTTTTCATTTGTTTCTGATTTCTGATTTCATTTTTAAATTATCAGAATATTTTCCACAATGAAGAATTAGTCACAGACATGATGTAATGACCAATGATATGCATTTTACTATAACCGCTTGATCATATGTTATTGTATCTAATACTTTCATGTATGTTCCATGCACTTCAAAGTTACTTTTGGCACATTCTTTCTATGGAATTTACTTTTTAAGATGTGATTGATTGCTCGTTTAATATATGCTGCGTCATGTCGTGCAGTGTCTGCACCGCCTACACAAGATCGGCCCCTTCGTTTTTTCAGAAGGAAGTCGGGAGGTAAATATTTGGTTTATTAAACCTGGGGACTGGACTGGTGTCCTCTTTAATTACGCAGCCATTGTCCTCCCGGGGCATTTAAAAAACCGTCATCACCACACCCCCCCTCCACCTCCACAGCCCCCACCCCTGCCCCCCCTGCCGGGCCTGTCAAACAGTAAACAGAACCTGCTTTGACTGTCAGTTAATTACACACTCTTTTACTCCTCTGTTTACCAGTCAAAGGGGCCAGTCGGGCCGCAATCACATCCTCTCAATCAATGTCCGCCGTATCACAAAGGGCACAATAAAGATCAGTCCCTTAATGTCACAGTTTGTCTGGTGCTCAAAGACACCCATTCCTAATTGCCTTTAGAGATGGCTGATAATGCAGGTCTTTGAAGTGAAAATCGCTCTAATGAGAGACCTTGCTGGGGCGGTGGGAGGGGTGGCGGTGGGGGAGGGGGGCTGGGGGGGAGGATCGAGTGTCACCGCGCGGCCTGCTGATTTTCTGGCCCCTCGGTGCTCATGGCCCCTCAGTGCTCACGGGACCGCGGAGAGCCCCGAGACAGGCCCAGAGACGCGCTCCCAGCGGGACGCCCCTCCATCCATCTTTGGGACTGTCTCCGGCGCTCCCCGGAGCACCGGGCCCCCAGGCGCCTGTCTCCACTCTTGTTAGGAGCACCGCTCCTCTTCCTGGGAGCGCCGGGGCGGTGGGAGCGACAATGGTCCTGGAGCGGGGGCGAGACAGGCGTCCCACACAAAACACATGCCACGCATTCCCCGCGCCGCCTCGCATACTATCACATGCCGTCATGAAAGCCTGTTTCTACAAAAGAGAAACAATACCGGGAGCATGTGTGTCTGCTTTTTCCTGTTCCATTTTATATATATTTATATATATATATATATATATATATATATATATATATATATATATATATATATAAACCTCCAGCTCCGTAAGACACAAAGACACCTTTTTTTTTCTAGATATGGCTTTGTAGCCCAGAACTTTAGATTTGCAATCAAACAATCCACATGTGGTAAAAGTGCACTTTTTTTTATTAAAGAGTAGTTTTATACATTTTGGTTTTACCATGTAGAAATGACAGCACTTTCTATACATAGTCCCCCCCCCCCATTTCAAGGCGGCATTATATTTGGGACAAATGTCTTCACAGGTGGTTCAATGGCTTCTTTAATGCGGGTATGAACTTTCAGTATCTAGTCTTGATTCTCGGCTTTTGATTGCCTTTGGAGTCTGTTATTGGCACTTGTCGCCATGAGGACAAAAAAACAGTCAGACAAAGGCCAAACAATAGGCTTACCGAAAGCAAACTGTTGAGAACGTCATTCAGAAAAAAAGAGTGCTATGGGATGCTTGCGCTGTCCAATGAGATTGGAAGCAACTTGCGCATTAATTCTGATTAAATTCATTCTTCTGCTGCTAACATTATCCGTTAGCCGTTATGTTGTCAGTTAGGTGAGCTGGCACCTGTGGCAGCCATATACGCCCAAAGTATTATATCCCCGCCGGGTACTTTGGATCTTGGGCAGTTCCTCACTTTGGTCTTCTTTTGCCATCACTCTGATAGATGTTTGGGCGGCCTGTAGCGTAGTGGTTAAGGTAAATGACTGGGCCACGCAAGGTCGGTGGTTCTAATCCCGGTCGGTGTAGCCACAATAAGATCCGCACAGCCGTTGGGCCCTCGAGCAAGGCCCTTAACCCTGCATTGCTCCAGGGGAGGATTGTCTCCTGCTTAGTCTAATCAACTGTACGTCGCTCTGGATAAGAGCGTCTGCTAAATGCCAATAATGTAATAATGTAAATGTAATGTAATGATAGTCAATCTTGTCTCATCTGTCAACTAGACATTTTCCCAGGACTCTACAGGCTCTTTTAAGTACTTCTCAGTAAGCTGTAACCTGGCCCACCATTACATTACATTACATTATTGGCATTTGGCAGACGCTCTTATCCAGAGCGACGTACAACAAA
>NC_083767.1:56265084-56292584 GCF_963514075.1 Conger conger | reverse complement strand
CAGGGCAGGGCAGGGCAGGGCCGGTATGAGGTGGGCCTGACAGAAATGCGATTGGACGGAGGTGAGGCGGCCGGCGGGGATGAGGATGGGTGGAATATCAGACGGACGAGGCGTTCTGGCTCAGGGAGCGGGGGGGGGGGTCTGGCAGTGGAGCGGCTTCCTGATGGGACGTGGGGTGTAGTGTTCTCAGTGCCGGCCTCAAAGCCAATTTGGACGGCAAATAAAAAGAGCTACACGCATATCTGTGGGCGCAATATCTTTTTTTGTTTTTCTTTACTAGACCCGAGTGAACGTGATGTGAAACAGGGAGTTTTTTCTGCGTGACCGCAGAATGCGTGTGGTTCATTTCCATGCCTGGCGCGTGTGCCATGGCTGCCCTGTTAAATGCCCACGTAGTTGTGGCGATAGACTACTGACACGAGATGAAGTGCAAAACAAGGTGAACCTTTTCTCATTTTTCTGGGTCTGATGTCCACAGCTATTCTGTAAAAGCCGTTAGAGAGCTTCCACGGTCACATGCTCACCACAGACCACCGTTATTTATCTCTGCTACAATAGCACAGAGGCTTGTGCTGTATCCTGCCATGTTCAGTTTCATGAGTTTTAAAGTAGTAGTGTACGATGGGTCTTCTTGGTGTTCTGTCTTAATGAAACCACTCACAGCAGCGGTTTTAGTTGATTGCATTAGTCTGTTAGTATCCCCTGCGATAAAGGTCTGTTTGTGTCCTGCTATGACCCATTTTAGGAGGGATTGTCATCATGGGTTTGCTGGGGAAGCTTTGCTCTCATCTCATGGAGGAGGCTTGTTGACATTTGAAGGAACCATTGCTAGATTACTAGGGGTCTGTTCCCAGCAGTGAGCAGAGTCTTGCATGGATGTCGATGAAACCTCGACTCCCTCCCTGTCTTGTCACCTCACGACCGGCCGGGTTGCACCTCACCGTGGCAACCGACCCCCCTGCCCTCATTGGTGGGAATAGGAGCACCGCTGTGTTTCCCCCACTCACCTGTCACTCACTGAGTGCATCAGAGGCCCAGGACACGGGCTCTGTATGTGACGGGTGGGTGGGGATTGTGTTTCTGAGCCTGCTGAGTGTTTAATGAGTGGCGTACAGGGACGTGGAACAGGGCACGGGCTTAAATGGGTCCAGCTGGAGGGAGAGCGAACTCCATGACTGTCGCTGGGAGGTGATGTGCTGGGCTAGGGACCCATGGCAAGGGCATGTTGTGTGTGTGTGTGTGTGTGTGTGTGTGTGTCTGAGCCATGGCAAGGGCATGTGTGTGTGTGTGTGTGTGTTAGCCATGACAAGAGTCTTTTTGTGCCTGCGTATGTGTTTGTTTGTATGTGTGTGTGTGTGTGTGTGTGTGTGTCTCTGAGCCATAGCAAGGGCCTGGTGTGTGTGTATGTGTTTGTTTGTGTGTGTGTGTGTGTGTGTCTGAGCCATGGCAAGAGTCTTTTTGTGCCTGCGTATGTGTTTGTTGTGTGTGTGTGTGTGTGTGTGTGTGTCTCTGAGCCATAGCAAGGGCCTGGTGTGTGTGTGTGTTTGTTTGTGTGTGTGTGTGTCTGAGCCATAGCAGGAGTCTTTTTGTGCCTGCGTATGTGTTTGTTGTGTGTGTGTGTGTGTGTGTGTGTGTCTGAGCCATGGCAAGGGCATGTGTGTGTGTCTGTGTCTGTGTGTGCTTGTGTGCCTGTGTGTAGGCCCATGATGACGGCTGTGTCCTCCAGTACGCCCTCTATGAACGCTGGCTGTTCACAACCTGTCATAGACTCCCTTTATGTTAACTGTACCTACTTGTCACTTTAATCTCTGCTATTGTTGTTACAGTACCTGAGTTACCTGTAGCGGTGCTAAAACCCAATGAGGCGTGCGGCGAGGGCATATTCCAAACATTACAAAACCTGCCAGAGCACACATTTTAAAATACATCAGAATTTTTACAAGCCTTGTGGAATCTCATGCGATTACATTTAACGTACACATTAGCAATATTATTATTTTAGGTGACAAGAATATGAGTAATAGCATGATTAACTCTTATGTTTGAGACCAGGCATTTTGAGGTAAATTCAGTCTGATAGATATATGGGTATTCCTGTTGTGGGATCTTTCTTTCTTGAAAAGTTTTTGTTTAAGGATTTTAGATCTGCTCTACTTACTTTATAAAATTTTAATCCATCTGCGGTATTATTTTGGTCTAATTTTCATCCGGCTCGGGGGAGTTATTTATGTGCCAGTTTTATGGTAGTTTAAAAGCGCCTCGAGTATCAGCTACAGGAAGGAACGCGCTCGTGGTAGCTGTGTGTGTTGGTCACCGTTCAGAAGTTACACATTAGTTTGGGAATTCTGGAATGCAAATGGCCCCCTTGTCCAAACGCATGATGTCACGATGAATTCATGTTCACCTTCCTGATTGGGTTTCCACCGGCCGAACCCGGCCCTGACACGGCATAAGCTCCGCACGCTTACAGCCCCCGCTCATTTTCTACTGATGCAACTCCATGGGAATTTCTAACAGGCCTTTGCACAGTATGTCCAGTATAAACTACAATGAATATGGGCCGTATTGTCTTACAGGTAGTCTTGTCTTTGGTTACCTGCCTCTCCCTATGAATGTAACTGGCCAAGGCCCTCTTGTTTGCCTTGGCTGTTCTTCAGGTCTGAAAATGCTGTTTCTCCAGTAGTCGGCTATGCCATCTGCTTTTCAAGGTGCTCTTCAGAAAACTATTTCATAAAAATACTAGGAAGGGAGCTTAATGACTCATCATCCACCTATTACTCACAATTTGGCAAATTTACCGCCCGTGATACAAGATTAGCTAAGGTTTCCCGACGCAGAAATTTCACATATGTTAAGTTAAAGACTCACTTAAAGTAATCTGCCTCCACTGCCCATAATTATCGGAGTAATTATCTGTCACATTTCATCACCGTGAAATGCATAAATGTACCATGGTCCGATGAGTTAGGAAAATATCAAACAATGTTCAACATATCAGTGCATATCATATCAAATACCTTAGTGTGCAATTAGCTTACTAAGCATTACATTGACGAGGGAGCATTTTTTAGATCAAAGGCAGGACCTTTCTTGAAACAGCGTGTTACGTAGAAGTGGTGAGTTTGAAGGTGTGTTTGAGGGATTAAGTGGTGTGATAGAAGTCAGATGTCTTGAGGTTTTGTTCCTTTTTCCTCTTTTTCTGCAGGACTTGTGAAGGGCAGAATATAAAATACAAGACATGCAGCAATGTGGTGAGTATACTATTAATTTTGGGCATGTTACTGTACTTTGCCTGTGATTTTTCTTAATATGTCCATGTCTTGTCATTGATATACTTACTTGGGTCATTGGCCCAGTTTCGCAGACACAGGGGTGACATTGTCCTAACCCCCCAATGCTCCTGATGAGCTGGTTGGTGCCTTGCATGGCTGCCAATCGCCGTTGGGGTGTAAGTGTGTGTATGAATTGGTGAATGAGAAGCATCAGTTGTACAAGGCTTTGGATAAAGGTGCAATATAAATGCCAACCATTTACACAGAATAAACTTAGTCCTGGACCAAATTAATATTTGTATTATGAACCTCCATTCAGAATTGAATATAGTCTAGGAATAGGCTTAATATGAGTCTGTGAAACTGGCCCATTGTGTTTAGCCTTTTTGTGGGCCATTAAACGTAGACTTCCCCTTCTAAGGTATTACTTTTCAAATTATCTGTTTCCTATACAGCTAGTATATAACATAATACTGCATATGGAATATTTCCTGTCTTTGATCTTAAAACCGATAGCATAATTATAGGATCTTAATTTTCCGACATCCCTGTAAATCATCGCTCCCTAAATCTCAGAGTCCCAAATCTCGGAACATCGTTTCCTGAGCCATGTTTTCACTGCTGGATTACAGGATGCCCTAAGTGTTCACCTTATTTTGAAACAACAGTTGGCCATTTGTAGAAAAACAATATCCCAATTCACTTTATCAGCGGTTTAAATCCACATCGGAAACTGGACCCACACAGGGAGTAGGGAACTGTTACTTCGTTCCCTGAATAATTTATTTGGGATGAATGAAAATAATGTTGCCACGTTGCACTGCATCTCGTTACTGCTTCATACTGTATCGCTCTCTCTCTCTCTCTCTCTCTCTCTCTCTCTCTCTCTCTCTCTCTCTCTCTGTCCCCTGCTCTCTCTCTCTCTCTCTCTCTCTCTCTCTCTGTCCCCTGCTCTCTCTCTCTCTCTCTCTCTCTCTCTGTCCCCTGCTCTCTCGCTCTCTCTCTCTGCCAAGAAGAACAGTTTTGTTGTTTTTTATCAGAACACTGGTTTTGCTTGACTAAATTACACAAAGTAGACTTCCCCTGAGATAATCCTGTGTAAAACAGCCAGCACAGTGTAATATTTCTACACTCAATATAGGCAAGGGCTTCCAACCAATAAAGGTTTTCACCTGTCTTTGACCCCTCCTTGTTTTACCTGGCTTGTAAACGGTGCCAAGGCGGTGATTAGTTTTATCCCTTCTGAACTTACTGATGCAGTTTGTTTGCTTTATGTAATCTGAGCCTGAACATCTAGATCTGAGGCTGAACAGTGAAACCTGCAGTCACCCCGGGACATGGTCCTCTGCAAACATTGAGCCGAATAATTAATCCAATTATACTGTTATGGGTTTGGACCGAGAAAAAAAACAGCAACATCTCTGGAGCTGCACAGTTAGGATCGTCTAGACTTCATTTAAATCATTTTCAGGGTCTCGCTTTTGAAATAATGTAATGCCTATTTTTTTACCTGTCAACTTGCTGAAAGTAAATTAGTTATACAGTATGGTAATCCGCTGCACATGATTAGTATTTGTATACTTTTACTCTGTGGAATCCACGTTGACATTGACATCCTTAATCCAGTGCCCGGTTACGGCTGCCCTTTGAACTGAATGGTTGGCTGAGGAGCAATTAAGTGCCAGAGCGATTGCCCCTCGATGGGCTCCACCAACCAGACCTTACATTACATTACATTACATTATTGGCATTTGGCAGACGCTCTTATCCAGAGCGACGTACAGTTGATTAGACTAAGCAGGAGACAATCCTCCCCTGGAGCAATGCAGGGTTAAGGGCCTTGCTCAAGGGCCCAACGGCTGTGCAGATCTTATTGTGGCTACACCGGGATTAGAACCACTGACCTTGCGTGTCCCAGTCATTTACCTTAACCACTACGCTACAGGCCGTCCTTAGCCATGTCTCTCCCCCCCCCCTCCAGGATTGCCCCCCCGGGTCCGGTGACTTCCGCGCACAGCAGTGCTCCGCCCACGTGGATGTCCGCTACCAGGGCCGGTTCCACGAGTGGCTGCCCCTGGACAACGACCCCGAGAACCCGTGCGCCCTGAAGTGCAAGGCCAAGGGCGCGGGCCTGGTGCTGGAGCTGGCCCCCAAGGTGCTGGACGGGACGCGGTGCTACACCGAGTCCTTGGACATGTGCATCAGCGGGGTCTGCCAGGTGAGGGCGTCTGGCCTTCCCACGCCCAGGACCACAACCACCACCACCAGCACCACAACCACCTGGTTTAAGCTTGGCATAGCGGTTTAGGCTACTCCATTTCGGGAGGCTCCGTTTACTCTGTTCAGCCAGAGGTCGGTGGGTTATTTCCTGTGGTTGGACACTTCTGCTCAACATGATTTGACCCCCCTCTCTTGGAACGCCTCCTCTTTGACTCCTTCTGTTGTTAAGAAATGATGAGATTTATGGTGACTCCCCCCTGGCTAAGATATGGGTATCTGCTTATCAAATTAATTCAAAATGGAATAGATATTGACATACCAGATACAGTACATTTTCTCTGTCAGTCTTTCCGAACTTTTTGTCAGTCACCTTATGGAAAGTACATGGTACTATGAAGGGGACATCCAGTGGCATGCTGTGCAGAGAACAAAATGCCCTGGATAGTACGCTCTGCTAGCAGGTTATAGGTCAGATCAGCTTAACTGCATGGAAAAGGCAAATATTAGCCAATACTACAGAACATTACCATCCGTTGTGCTTGAAATGATATTGAGAAGAATAAGTTCAGCACATGGCCAATGACTCTACTGGGGAAAGAAACAGGAGCGTAGTGCAGCCAAAGGGCGTGAAACTCCCCTCTGAAAGTCCTGCGCTGGAGGGGAGCCTTAATCACCACGTGCACCAACATGAGAATTCGGTTGAGGATTGTTGTAGCAGGCAAGAGTCACACACCCCCTGCTGCCCCGGCACAAACGCCCAGCCTGCCTCTCTTCTTTTTGCCCTTCAGATTGTTGGCTGCGACCTTGAACTGGGGAGCGCGGCGAAAGAGGACAACTGTGGAGTGTGCAACGGGGATGGCTCATCCTGCAGGCTAGTGCGCGGGCACTACAAATCCCAGCATGCCGCGGGGAAGAGTGAGTGATGCAGCACGCTGCTCATGCTGATGCCATACTGATATGCTCCCACTGGGGGAGCCATTTTGTCACCTGCTGCTTCGGGGACTCTTTAAACACAAAACGCGAGATCCAAATGCACATTAATTCATTTCATTTAGAGAAAACTGTTTCCTTAGCCTCTCTGTCTTATGTCTTCTCAAGTGGCTCTGAAGTCAGTCAGTGGCAGAAGGTACAGAACGGAAGTGCTTATAAGAGAGCATTCCACTATTCCTTTTTTTTTACAACAAAACTGGATCAATAAGAGCCAGAATGGTGAGTTTGACCACTCAACGGTGTTTATTTGGTAGTTGAAGTCTATTGATTGCTGGTCTAAATAAGTCAATGAGATTAGCTGCCAGTGGTTTTAGAAGATTAGTGATTCCTGAACCGGTTAGTACAAGCCAAACGCATTGTGTCACTTCTGAGTTTTGAGTTTGCTGGCAGGCATATAACATAATTTACAAATGCTTTGTGCTGGACATACTGTAGGGGAGCATAACAGAAGAATGCAGACTGCATTAAGGATTTCAAAAGCCAAAAAGAATAAAAAAAATGTGTCTGTGTTTACCCTACCATTGAGAATAGAAGGCCACTATGCCCACTTGCTGCTTCTCTTTACAGCTAGCTGATTAAGGCTCCATCCAAGTGCTACGCCAAAACCTCTGTAAAGAGCCACTAAGTGCAGTCATTTTCTCCAGCTCATCTGTTGCTTTATCATCAGTCTGTTGTGGCTCTGAAGTGACTGCTGTTAACAGCCATATCTATCTCTCTTTACCGCGGATAGGAAACGTGTCATTCTTGAATCCTGAGCATGTTACTAAAAGTGCTTTCTCATTGAGTAATTCACAGAAAGTCCCCTCACTCTCTTTCTCTGTCCCTCTCTGTCTCTCCCTCCCTCCCTCCTTCCCTCCCCCTGTTCCTGTGTCTCCCACTAGACGAAGACACGGTCATCGTCATCCCCTATGGCAGCCGTCACGTGAGGCTGGTCCTGAAAGGGCTCGATCACTTGTGTAAGTCTGGGTAGGTCCGGGATGCTTAATTCCTGAACTGAGCGGAAATTCTGGGCCGAGTGCTTAGCGTTGGCCACTGTGCGTTGTCTTGTGTTGCTCTTAAACTTCCATCCATCCATCCATTATCTTAACCCGCTTATCCTGAATAGGGTCGCAGGGGGGCTGGAGCCTATCCCAGCATACATTGGGCGAAAGGCAAGAATACACCCTGGACTGGTCACAGGGCACACACACCATTCACTCACACACTCACACACTCATACACTCATACCGATGGGCAATTTAGACTCTCCAATCAGCCTAACGTGCATGTCTTTGGACTGTGGGAGGAAACCAGAGTACCCGGAGGAAACCCACGCAAACACAGGGAGAACATGCAAACTCCGCCCCGGCCGACGGGGATTCGAACCCAGGACCTCCTTGCTGTGAGGCGGTAGTGCTACCTACTGCGCCATCCGTGCCGCCCCTGCTCTTAAACTTCGAACACAAAATTTGCACAGATTAAAATATCTAAGATGAAGATTGTGTCCCTTTTTCCCTGTCTTTTCTGACACTCCAGCCTCCTTCTCCCAAGCAAAGAAATGAGTGGGTCAGCTGCTTGAGAGAAAATTTAAATACTTGTTTTTGGAGATCTGTGAGATTGATATAGTCCAGATTTGCATTTAAATTCAGTCGGTCCACAAGGCATCCCAAAATCATGCGCTGGAAATCAAGACAGAATTAGAGGAAATTCCTCCCTTCGCCGTGGAAATGAATCCAAGGCCTTTCAAGGATACTATCTGTGATGTCAAGGCTTTGGCAGGAAGCTCGTGTTTGGGTAAAATCGATAACAAATGTTCCATCCATTTTCTCTTGCCAGTTTGCAGATCTCCTCTGAAGCCCAGGAGTGATTACAGAGCAATTTCTCATTAAAATATTTCAGCAGTTTTCTTACTGAAATAGTAACTGAAATAGTAACCATCTGGGTCTGTACGATGACAGGCACATTCATGAGTTTGAAGTTACATCATTATTGTGTGAAAAAACCTTTCACGTGCGCTCATTAGGAAAGGTTTGACAGGGGGTAACCGAAAGAGGCAGTAATTTGAATTAAATGAAGATGGTGAGTCATACTTTTGATTATTTTATCAAACCTAAAAATGGTAACGGTCTTATACAAAAAAAAAGGTTCTGAATACAATACCTGAACACTGTACAGCTCCTTTTCATTGTCATACGTGGCTAGATTATATGAGATGTAGCTGCAAGTATGAATAATACTGCACCCCTTAAGATGGTATTAATTATATACATATCTATTATTTGTGTATAGGCTATGTTCAGTGAAAAAGTAATATACATTTACGAGTAGAAGGCTATCTATTATCTTTACTCACTGGAGTCATGTGACATGTGATACTGTATTGGATCACATGTCACATAGTGGCCGTCTATGTTTGCATGCTGTACATGCAAAACCAATTGAATAATTCACTAATTTGCATGGCTATGGCAAAATTGTGATTATATACAGTCTATAACCTTAGCAGATAATAGGATGAACTGTATATGTTTTGTTTGACATAAAATTCACTGTATAATTATTACATGTTGGATCCCTTCAAAGGTCCTATTTACTGCAACCGTAGTGCGCTGTGTGCTTTATGTTAACAGCAATGCATGAATATAACGCTTTATATTCATGCATTGCCAATTTTAACCTTCTCCTCCAACTCACTACAACCTCAAATCGAACCGCAAATCAATCCTAAGCCATTACGTAATTACAAAACCTATGTAATCATGGAAACTGACAGTTAAATAGTAATTGCTTACGATTGCATTATACTTGCATATGTTTAACTACTGTGCCAGTGCAGTAACACACGTGAACAGCAAGCTGTTACGAAGCGTGAACTCCATATGCTGTGCGGTGTCGTCGTGGTAATTGACGTGCGGTCGTTACTTTTTTTTGTTGCCAGACTTGGAGAGCAAGACGCTGCCGGGCGTGAAGGGCGAGAACAGCCTCGGCGTTCCTGGGACTCACCACCTGGAGAACACCACTGTGGACTTCCAGAAGTTTCCCGACAAGGAGGTCCTGCGGATAATGGGGCCCCTGGGTGCTGACTTCACCATCAAAGTAAGAGCTTACGCTAACTTCCCCCCCCCGCGCGCTCGGCCAGGCTTGACGCGGTGTACTGACAGCAGGCCCCCGTGACCCCTGTTTGCTTAGTCCACTTACTAGTACGGTGTCCCCCGGTGCCCACGCCTGTTTTTCCGTTCTGGTTCCTCAGTGGTGGAGTGACTTGCCTACCACTGTCAGAACAGCAGAATCCCTCCCCCTATTTCGACGCAGACTCAAAACCCACCTTTTCAAACTCTACCTTAGTCCTCCCTCCTGATTTCCCCCGCCCCTCCTTTCTGATATCCCTATTCTTGTCTAACCCCCCCCCCCCCCCAAAAAAAAAAAAAACCTATGCACTTGTAAGTTGCTTTGGATTATAAGCGTCTGCCAAATGACTAAAATGTAAATGTAAATGTAATGCCCTTGTCAAACAATCACCCTTCATCGCTCCACAGTATGACAGCATATTCTGTAGGAATAATCTACAGGCAATACATAAAATACATTTTAAAAAAGAGCCAAGAAGAAGAAGAAAGAAAGAAAGAAAGAAAGAAGAAAAAAAACAAGAGAAAACCCACATAACGTTTTCTCCACAACTAGAGCCAATGTACATGTGTCAGTCAGGCCTCATTAAAAGAACCAGTGCACTGGTCTCGCTGATATAACTGTCAGGAATGCATGAGAACACATCTTGTGCTGGAGACCTGGGTTCCTCTGCATAGTGTGGCTGAACGCACTCACGGGCAGGAGCCAGGTGTAGGCGTGGGAGCCTGCGGTATCAAAGCCCGCTGCATGAAGAAAAGGAAATTTGGGTTGTGTCCTGAACCTCCCTCCAGTACCTGTCATTAAGAAGTCGGTGATCTACTGCAGAAACACTGACTGCAAAGAGCTTTTAGCACATGGGGGAAACATTAGCGCTCCTTATCAATGTGACAAGAAAGCTGGCTCATTGGTCGGCCGTCTTTTTTGGACAAGCCAGACATTTTAAAGTAGTTGTGTAATGCTGTAAAGCCAAACCTTCGTGTTCAATTTCTGGTGTTAGCTTTTTACTTGCAGGTGGCACGGAAAAACCACAACACAGGTCCTCTTCTGCATCCGGATAAGGTTCAGTTGTTAAAGTGCTCATTTGCAGTGCCAAAAAAAGGGGTTGTCTGTACTAGTAAGTCCTTATCCGTAGATCTGGTCCGTAGCTGGTTTCATGTGAAAAGTGAAAGGAGAAAAGAGTGCACACATTCAATGGGAAATGCAACGGGAGGTGAGGACAGGTCAAGCAGCAGTCAGGCTGATCTTAAACACAACCGCATTGCTCGTCTCATCCAGCGCTGGATCAGTGCTCTGCATTGATTGGCTGCCGTCCATGTCTGCGTCGAGAAGCCCTGGAGGTTGAACTCTACGTGACGCGGATGTTCACACGGGCCACCGCGGTCTGTATATGTGATGGCACGGAGAACTGTGTCGGGGACATGAACGCAGCAGATACTGCAGTGTCTGAACCATCGAAGAGTGCGACATATCACTTTGAGCCCCCTCCAGCGCCCCCCCCGTTGGCCTGGCTGGTCCTCTCAGTGTATAAATCCTGGGGAGGATCCACGTTTCCCTGCTTATTAATGTCCCCCCCTCCTGCCTCTGATCTCGGGCCAGGAGCCTGTTTCAGGGACCCCAGTAATCAGCCGTGGTGGGAGATGCTGGCCCGTCCCTTCATCTGCTCCTTTGGGAGTGGACTGTTTTTTCAATCCTCTCCTCCCTGTGCATCCCTTCCCCGCTCTACATAATAGAAAGCATATTGGCACTGCGAGTGCAGACAGTGTCCTTTAGCAGAGTTATGAGTGCGGGGTCTCGGGCAGGAAGGCTGTTAAGTTTACTGTCCACCCGCCAGGGCCTGGTCCCCTTGCTCCCCCTGATGGGAAGCAGGAGCTTCAAACTGCGGCCCTGCTGTCTGTAGCAGTCTGATGGGACGGCTTTAGATGGGCTGTTGGCACGAAGTGAAGGCCTTGTCCGATTCACCCCCACCCCCGAAAGGCAGGAATTTGTGTTTGCTGCTCACCCGTGTGCCTGAGGGACATGTACAGTAGAGAACTGGCACTTTAATGTTGGAGAGAAATTATGAGCAGCCACTTGCTAGCTGACTATTGAGCCTTATTTTTCCACAATGTTGCTGTGGCCTTGAACCGGGACTGAATGGGGCCCTGTTCTTAGTGATGTAGTTCAGCGAGAGACCTCACAGAGGTCAGAGGTCAGAGGCAAGTCTGATGGCGTGGCACACTTCACCCGTGCTGTCTGACTTAGCCAGGCTCCGCCCTTCATGTTTGAGGCGCTGTATCACGGCTGTTTGCAAAATTTCAGTCGCCTGCTCTTTAAGTAGCTTCCCCATTTCCTTTGTGTGATAGGAACATAAGTAGCGCAAGCAACCCTTGACAGGTACAGGGATCATGCTCTGCCTGTAGTTGTTTTGTGGTTCAATTCTCCCGTGCAATTTCTTTGCATGCAATGGTTGTTGTCTGGCTGCCACCACTGGTGCAATTACTTCAGACCTGCGGTTTACGCTCTGCACGGAAATTTCCAGAAGCAGGAAACACAGACCCATGATTAATTGATTCTTGCAGCTTGCAGTGGTGATAAACAACGCAGTTGTCTATGAGCGCAAGCATTTGGCGAGCGGAATCTGTGAATAAGTGCTGGGATCATTATGGGCAGATATCTACACATTCTCCATCTCCACTGGCTCTCCCCCGCATGTGGGGGTTTGTGCCAATAGGAAGGCCTCCACTCTGTCTCAGTGCAAGTGTGAAATTGGCTCTGGGTGATTGTTTTCCTCTCAGCAGTCCGAGAAACCCTCTATGTATTGATTTTGACATTGTTAACCAGCATATACATTTCTCACTCTAAACTGTTCCAAATGATAATTGACCCCCTGGAAAATGGCCCAAGCCAATTTAGAACAGCTTTCCCTGAGCTCCAAGGAGCCGGTGATATAATTCAGAGGCAATTGCGCACGGGCAGAGATTTGTGGAGAGCCACGGACATTAGAAATGATATAGGCAGCGCAAGGGAAAGGCCAGTAAAAACAGCTCCCTCCAAACAAGTGAGAATGAAAAATAAATAGGAATGTAGGAGACAGAAATCGGAGAAGCTGTAAATGCACAAATCTCTAATATGAAGAGAGGCAGCCTGCCAGTTCCTATCACAGATATGCAGCAGCGAAACAAAGTGGAAAAACGTATTTGAAAAATCACCAGACTGTTGTTCCATTGTAAAGGAATATCAGGATATGTGTCAAAGTTCATTGTGGATGGCCGGTTTTCTGTATGAGAAAAGGAATGCTGACGGTATTTTAGTTCAGTTATGTTTAGCTTAGCTTAGTTTATTAAGGCATCAGATGAATGGTACAGTATGAGGTGTATTTTTTTATTCAGTTTGAATGTGCGTTAATTGGTCACAGCCACTTAATTTGCTAATCGCATGAGGACATTTTACCGTAACAGAAGATGCTTTTAGGGTTTGTGTTGAAGGCCACTTTTTCCAGACTGTGGTTCACCATTGACAACTCCTACCAATACTTAGGGTCAATATTCCTGTAGTTTTTTCCCCCCAATATATAAGTGGTTCTCAGTCTCACCTCATTAGCTGAGGTGCTGGCAACGAGCAGCTGACGGCTGGTCTCCCTGTGGAGCAGTATGCTAAGAGCAGGCATCATTCTGACCCACAGAGGGAAGACTGTGTTTGTCCCAGCCAAACCTTATGATCTATTCAGCAGCTCTTTCAGATATTTTCACTTCTCAAATGGAAACCCCATGAAGGCAGTTGCAAGAGATGGACCCCATCATAAAGAATGCATGCTTTCGCTCAAAATGCCACTTTATCATCACTTAACACATGTTGTGGCACCGGGCGATAGAGAGCTAGCATGCGATGCATTTTTTTCTTTCATCCCTGGCAAAGATCAGGCTGTGATGGGCTTTTCCGGAGTGAGCCAGCTGAGCTGAAGTGGACGCTGGCCAAAGTCAGACACATTGTCAAATCGGAGGAATGTGGCAAACGGAGCAGGTTAATTTTCGGACACAATTAAAACACCCACTTTTCACACACAAAAAAAAAAAACACAATCTTGGACTCATTAAGAGATTCTTCGCGGAATTAGGCACACAGAAACAAGAGAATTGAAGCTCTCCAGTTCCCATTGGCACCTTGCCGATGCGCTTCATTAAAGGTGAATGGAGCTACCAGGATTTAGGGCCTCCAGCCATGCCAGAGAGAGGGTGGAAGAGAGCGCAGGGGGAGGCACTCTATTTTGGGGGTAACAGTCGGGTGTCTATGAGGCAGGGGGTGCCAGGAAAGCCCTCATTATACATGATCCCCGTCCCCTCCGCAGGTCTATAATCCCATGTTCGGTTTTCCTGTCCCGTCTTATTTCTGAAAATTGGTCAACACATTTTCATATCTTTTAGGAGGATTAGAACAGATCTTAATTCCCGTGTGTTCACATCTGGGCTGCTGCATGTCTTGTCTAAGATCGGGTCGGTGGAGGGTGAATGGATTAAAGTCCCAAATCCACTTTGTTTATTTTCCCTCTTAAAGTAGTCTTCTCACATCTGAAGAGCAATTCTACTCTTTCTCCAGAAAACATAAGGTACGCTACAGAGTTGGCAGTAAATTTGTGGATTTTAGCTTCCAGTTGCTGGCTATGTACTGCTGCTTGGTGTCAGAAACCTGTCAGGGTCAGTAAAGCATGGAAACTGATAACTGTGCTTGTTTTGTTAGATGATGTAAATTGTAAAGATCCAGTTGGAGCTGTAGGGAAGCCACTATTGTTTCAAAGAACCATCCTGGCGCTTTAGAAAAACCTAGCTGGTGTAGGGGATATGGCTGCCACAGGGTCATATGCCTGTAAATTCCATAACTATGCAGTCATGAATCATCTCGTAGATGTTCCACGTTTGATAAAGGAATGCCAAAATGAAAATGTCTATTAGAATGGAATGGAGAGCTCATTTTGATTGGGAGGGCTTTGTTGTAATCCAATACCCTCAATTTCACTGTTCTCGTCCCAACGATCTTCTTTTTCTAAAGAATCCTTGTCGCTCATGCTTTATGTCAGCACATGCGGAGAGCTGCCCGGCACCTCTTTAATCCCACACTAATGCCCTCGAAATGAGACCCCGGTGTTTCAGCCACGTCGCCTGTCTGAAAATGTGATTGATGTGTGACGGAAAAGCGTTACGTTTAAAACAAATGATGCAACGCGTTTAATTTGCGGGTGGAATTTGCGGCGTCACTGCTCATAAGAGCGCACCGGTTTAAATAATGCAACGGCGGAGCGTTTAAGCTGTCCTCGTGGAAGGACTTTCATCATCAGCCTCCATTAGCCCAATTAATGACCTGACTTTGAGGTCCACGGCAAAATGGATCCAGTCTGGCCGCGTACAGTATGTTCAATCCCCCGGCAGTAACGAGGCCTGTCGTTTGATATGAGCTGAGCCGGACTCGTTGGCGGTGTCTGGGGAGGAGCAGACGGCGGACGCTCTCGCCCGAGCTGAATTTCCACGTCAGTAACGGCGGACTGCGGGCGTGCTCTCCCTCTCTCTCCCTTCCGAAATCTTTCGTGAGCCCTGCCTATTTTTGAAGCCCAAGAGAAAGTTTCTGATCCTGGAAACCGTGGCCTCGCAAAACAGGCCGCTGTAGGGTCCGACGCCAGATGTGTGCACGTTTAGGAGAACTTGACTGATCTCGGGGTTTCGCCAGAACTGGGGACTGTATAAATTAGCAGAGGAAAAAACGGCCAGTGTGGGGAAGTGGAAAAGCAATATCGATATCCTCAGGGGGATCGCCCTTTGAACAGGCGACCGTAAAACTTGAGCTTTCTTTCAGATAGAATTGCAGAGCACTCATGACATTTTTTTATTCCTTGTCTATCAACCTCACCTCTTCCTTTGTGTGAGTCCCATATGAAACGGTCTGCTCTTGTGGGTGAGCGACTTATGAGGCAGAAGCTGGAGGACCCTGGAAAAGACTGCTGCTAACTGAATTTGTTAAAAAAAAAATTGAATGCTGTGGCCCCTGGTTATCATGTACGTTCTTTGCAAGTGGAAAACAGAACATCATAATGGGGTTTCATGGGGACACAGTAAGCTAGTGTGGTGGGCATGCGTTTCAGCGTGCTCTCCCCCGATTGGTTCTTTCAGATCCGTTACAATGGAGGGGTGGACAGTGTGGTTCAGTTCATCTTCTACCAGCCCATTATTCACCGCTGGAGGGAGACGGACTTCTTCCCCTGCTCGGTGACTTGCGGCGGGGGTAAGAGACAGTCTTCACCACTAACTGCTGCGGATTGCTCATTACGCGATCGCACTCCCATTTATGATTGATTACTGCCTTTCACAATTGTTGGCTTGCAGGACTTCTGACTTCTGTGTGATTCAAACATTTTGGTTTTTCAGCTGCTTTCTCTCCCTGTAAGGTATTCGGGTGGGTTCCCAGTTACGGAAGACAAGTTCATAAATTGTATCTTTCAGAAGGCGATTAAATTGTTTCCTTACTCTCCACGAAACAGTACACAGTAGTGATGAATGGTCTTTTGAAGGATTTGTAGCGCTGACTAGGCACCACAGTACAGTACATGCCTCCTTTCGTTTGAATCCACCTGAACTGCTTCCTGACTGAGGGGCTCCGCTGGCTTTGATTGGCTGCAGGGTATCAGCTGACCTCAGCGGAGTGCTTTGACCTGCGCAGCAGCCGGGTGGTGGTGGACCAGTACTGTCACTACTACCCCGAGAACATCAAGCCCAAGCCCAAACTGCAGGAGTGCAACCAGGACCCGTGTCCAGCCAGGTCAGTGCCTTTCACAGCAGAGCACAGCACGGTCAGCAGGGGGAGATGTAATGCTCGTAATAAGCACGGACACAGGCACATCGCAGCTGCTAAGGCAGGGATGTCAAACTCCAGTCCTGGAGGGCCGCAGTGTCTACGGGTGTTTGTGGCTTCCTTTCGATCAGCAGCCAATTAAGGCCTTGAGAACAAGGTGTGTGGACTATCTCGTGCTGAAACACACCAAAAACCAGCAGACACCGCTGTTTGACACCCCTGCTCTAAGCCATTGTAATGCACAGTCCAACCAAACCATTAGTGAACCTCATCTGGCTTCACAAGTACCCTTTTAATGTGCTGTATCTTCCTATTTCTTAGGGTATGACGTTGTTAATGGTGCTGGATAGCAGCTCAACAGTCCCAGTGTTGAGTAGCCCTACTTTAGACTCCCTCTCTGTTCCCTGGTGCAGTGTAATTGACCCTCCACTTCCTGTCAACAGCACACTGTGTGTTCAGTTCCCACAAAATTGATTTATTTTGTTTTCATTTGACTCTTTTTTTTTTTCCTTCTTCTTCTTTTGTATTTGCATCAGTGACGGCTACAAGCAAATCATGCCCTATGACCTCTACCACCCCCTGCCTCGGTACGTATGGCAGGGAGATCTCATGGACCGTATGGCCTCTCCTCTGTTTCAGGTCCTGCGCTGGGCTTTCCAGTCTCCCCTCCATCAGATTATGAATGCATCAAGTTACTTTTCTCATCCCTTTACCCAAATGAAAACAGGCCATAGTCATTCCCTCACACCCTCTGCTCCCTCAAAAATATGTATGCAACTACAGTAACTGAAAATCACCCAGAGGAGATTGAGACAGACATCTGCAGGAAGACATATCTGTAACTGAACTTTTCCAGTGGAATTTACTGCATTCTAAGTGCGCCAGTGTGGTTTGTAATTGTGCTGGAAATTTCCTTTAGAAAACATGCTGTGTTCATTGAAGGGGAGGGAAACGCTTAATGGTAGATTACACCACTTTTATTGCGCTAGATGTTTGCTCAGTAGACACTTTAGTTGCTCTTTTTACAGTTCTGATAGGATTTAATTTTAGTAGAATTGTTACACTTGTTTGTTTCTATGTGAGGAGTCACCCTCCGACAGAGAAAGTCTGACAATTCTAACCTAGCACTGCAATGTTAACACTAACTGGTGTGGCTTGAACCAAATAATGGATTGAATGGTACAGTGAAGTCCAGAACGGATCTCTACCAATCAAAGCTCTTTGCTGTCTTCAGCGAATCTCTCAGGTTGGTTCAAATCACAGAATTGTCGTATCCATGCGATAGCATTGCTCCAGGGGAGGATTGTCTCCTGCGTCTGCCAAATGCCAATAATGTAATAGCTCCACCCATTACATTACATTATTGGCATTTGGCAGAAGCTCTTATCCAGAGCGACGTACAGTTGATTAGACTAAGCAGGAGACAATCCTCCCCTGGAGCAATGCAGGGTTAAGGGCCTTGCTCAAGGGCCCAACGGCTGTGCGGATCTTATTGTGGCTACACCGACCTTGTGTGTCCCAGTCATTTACCTTAACCACTACGCTACAGGCCGCCCGTGTGTCCACCCGCCGTGTTCCTCCTGCAGTGTCACTGGACCTGCCCGCATTGTGGGCGCGATGCGTGTTCAGAAAGGTTGTGGGCGCTGGTGTCATACCCACGCCTCGCCTGGCTCTCTCCTCTCAGGTGGGAGAGCAGTCCCTGGACGGCCTGCTCCACCTCCTGCGGCGGGGGGATCCAGAGCCGCTCCGTCTCCTGCGTGGAGGAGGACATGCAGGGCGTCATCACCCACGCCGATGAGTGGAAGTGCCTGTACTCTCCCAAAATGGCCGTCCTGCAGGCCTGCAACACCTTCGACTGCCCGACCTGGCTCGCCCAGGAGTGGTCACCTGTGAGTCACTCAAATACAGTTCCTGCTGTGTCGACTGGCACTGTCGGTTAAATACTGGCAGTCGTCCAGTTCACATTAAAGTGAACCTTTCAGTTGACCGTATAGCTGTAACCAGTAAATACAATCTACTCAAACATGCACCAGAAGAAAAATATATTTCCGCCAGCCACCCTGTTATTTAAGAGTTACTGTGTCGATGATTTGTACTGGGGATTTAATTGCTGTCCTGAAGTTAACATCGTGTTTTGCACAGCTTTGGTTCTTCAAAATATTTTTGCACCAATGGTTACAAATGCATTCTTTATTAACTTCTTCCTGGCGCTTTTCTGTTTCACCTCAGTAAATCCCAAAATAACATAAGAGCTAGCTGGATGTGAACCCGTATCAAGATTGAGAAATATGGGGCTTGATACTAAAAACATTGTTTTTAGTTTTCTGCCAAACAATTTAGATTTTTTTTTTGCTGGTCATGCTGACCCTGTAATCAAACATCAATGAGCAGATCATTCATCCCCCGTTATCGGTGACAGGCTGCAGCGGTCCCAGCCTAACGACGTGTTAATTAGTTGAAAGGGGTGAATAATGGCACGATTTATCTTTCTGGCTTGGCTGCGGAGCAAACGGCCCGGTGTTCCAAGGACCTGCGTAAACTGCAGCGCGCTCCACATCGCAGGACGTGACCGCTAAAATAAACCCCGTGTTAAACTTTATACCCCTCGGAATGATTACCGGTAGCAGTGTGAATGGCTCCACCCGACCGCTCAGGCATATCCAAAGCACACACAGAGCTTTAATTAAAACCCCAAATGTCAACAGAACCCGGCGCTCCCCCAGCACCGCATGCAGAAAGGTTATCGGGCTGCTCTCCTGAAGGGGGCGGAAGCCCCATGGAGATAAGTTACCGCGGGGCGCCCGACCGGTTCCCATATTAAGCAGCGGCCGTTTGCAGGAGGCTATGATTTTAATTTCGCGAGGAAATTAATTTCCCCCTCCAGCAAGCGCACCCGGAGACCGGGAAGCCAGATTTGTGGCCCGTTTAAAGCCCAAGGATGCTGTTTACCTTGAGCATTCCTCGCTCTGAACTCCTGTTAAATGCTTGTCTTGGCAAAGAGTGCATAAAAAAAACTTTAAAAAAACTCTATTCAGGCAGCCAATTTGCCGGAATTTTCTCCTTTACTCCCCAGCTAGAGACCTGTCCTTTCAGGGGCTTTGCAGTAAGTCTTAAATAAAGACATTGTCAAGGATTAGGAGGGGAAGAACAACCCTCAAGAGCTTTTCCCATGCCTTTGAGATCCACGCTGGCTTTTAGTTGTGTGCATATTTCTGGCTGGAGAGATCTGAAGCCAGCAAAGTATTCAGAACATTGCTGGCCATGTCAGTGAAATATTTTGCACGGCTGCTTAGTTTGGGGGTCGAGATAAGGAAATGTTCCCTGCTCCTCCTCCTCAACACAGTGTCTCGCAGGTCATTGTCATGTACCACAACTTTCACAATGAATTTGTGTCACATGACCTGCTCTCTCTGGATGATGTTTCGTCTTGTGACCTGTCCTCTCCCCCCCTCAGTGCACAGTGACGTGCGGGCAGGGCCTGCGCTATAGGGTGGTCCTGTGCATCGATTACAGGGGTCTGCACGCTGGGGGCTGCAACTCTAAGACCAAGCCCCACATCAAGGAGGAGTGCCTGGTCACTGTGCCCTGCTACAAGCCCATAGGTGAGCAATATTTATTATTCAGAACCAATCAAGAATTCATACAGTCTGGGCTGGGATGAGCAGGTCTTTGGGGTGGGATGAGCAGGTCTTTGGGCTGGGATGAGCAGGTCTTTGGGCTGGGATGAGCAGGTCTTTGGGGTGGGATGAGCAGGTCTTTGGGGTGGGATGAGCAGGTCTTTGGGGTGGGATGAGCAGGTCTTTGGGGTGGGATGAGCAGGTCTTTACCTGTTCTCTTCCATTGCAGAGAAGCTTCCTGTGGAGGCCAAGCCACCATGGTTCAAGCAGGCCCAGGAGCTGGATGAGCTCACCGCAGTGACCGAGGAGCCCACGTGAGTGGAGGCACTGAGAGGCTCAGCCTAGTACCGTGTACACTGTGTCTGTGTGTGTGTGTGTGTGTGTGCGCATGTGTGTGTGTGTGTGTGTGTGCACGTATGTGTATATGCGTGTGCACGTATGTATGTATGTATGTGTGTGTGTGTGTGTGTGTGTGTGTGTGTATGTGTGCACATATGTGTATGTGTGTGTGCACATATGTATGTATGTATGTGTGTGTGTGTGTTTGTGTGTGTGCACGTATGTATGTATGTGTGTGTGTGTGTGTGTGTGTGTGCGTGCGTGCATGCATGTTTGTGTGTCTGTGTGCTCGTATGTGTGTATGCGCATGTGTGTGTGCGTGTGTGTGTGTGTGTGCACGTGTGTCTGTGCGCGCATTTGTGTATATGTGTATGTGTGTGTGTGTGCATGCATGAGTGTATGTATTTCAGTGAGTAAGTGAAAGTGAGTGAGTAAGTGGGAGAGTGAGTGATATGAGGCAGGGCTCTGTAACTCAGTACGTCCTGTGGGATGGAGTGTAAACGTGTCTGTGGAAGAATACGGTGAAAGGGCTCCATTGAGCGGTGGGCGTGCATGAGGGCGCGTGTCCTCTCTGTGGGGTCACCCCTCAGAGCAGTGCCGCTGTGCCCGGCCCCCACGGCGCGGGGTTTCCTGGTACCTGGGCTACGCAAACACGAAAAACGTCACTCACCGACTGGCCAGCTCCGAGCACGCAACCCCTGTCATCCTCCGAAGCGCCGAGCCCCTAACGAAGCACAGGCTCTCCGCTCACTCGCCAGCCGACACGCCAAAACGCACCAGAGTTTACGCAGCAGGAGGATAATATGCGGATTCATTACACTCCTGTCTGCCTGGACACGGCAACAGAGGGAGTTTACTCAAACACGCTTACCTCTCAGATGTGTGTTATGTGACACTTTTGGCAGGAATTAAGAATCCCAGATTGAGCGCAAAGATCCAAATGATAAGACAGACTCAACGAACGCATGAAAACAAAGCCAAATAGGTGTTATCGCTCTTTTTGAACAGATGCTCTGCTGGAGTCATTATGGGACTGAGCAGGTATTGATTTACATGAAGGAATAATACACTGCAACTGCATCTCCAGATGCATGGTTTGAAAGGTTGAGATTTACGACATTAAAGATACCTTTAAAGATTTAGCTTTGTATTTTAGGGTAAAAGGATGAATCGCAAACATTCCTATGGTACATTCAAGGTCCCCTGACAGTTGAGGCAAGATGAAGGCTGACTTTGGTCCACTGGATACCCACAAACTCCACATATTCATGGCCATATTCCTTCCAAAAACAATCAGTTAGATGTGACCGGTATCCATGGAAAAGCTTGCACAACTGCAACTAATTCACAGTGTACTGCATGTTTAGATGGTATTATTCTGTCCTCATGAATTCTGCATAATTACAGAGAGGGAAGTCTCTTGCTGAGCATGTAAGCTTCACTTACAAACACGCATATACGCAAACACGCAAGCATTCACACAAACACGCATATACACAAACACGCAAGCATTCACACAAACACGCATATACACAAACACGCAAGCATTCACACAAACACCAGACCCGAGTACAGAGTCACGCATGCTTGCCCACATTCACCAGACCATAAGTATTTTTTGGGAATAAACAGAATAAAATTCAGTTTATTTGACATGACTACGTACATTTTGCGGTAGGAACATGTTTACTTTAAAACCCTCAGTGACCTGCTGGGGTGTTTCAAATATTATCAGCATCAAAACATTATTGACCCAGGTTTGACACAAACAGATCCACACATTTTTGCCATGCAAACCTGACATACATGTTGTGTTAATCAGCATTGAATAAACCATAGGGAAGAATTCAACAACGGCGAGCAGATGCTTGTTGGATTACCAGACAGAATTCCTACATTTTACATTTACATTTTAGTCATTTGGCAGACGCTTTTAATCCAAAGCGACTTACAAGTGCACAGGTTCTACCATAAGTCAAAGCATCACATCCAGAAACTAGCAAAATACACATGAAATGCTGTTCTAAACATAGTTGTCATCATAAGTTTTTTTTTTTTGTTTTTTTTTTGGGGGGGGGGGGGTTAGACAAGGATAGGGATATCAGAAAGGAGGGGTAGGGGAAATCAGGAGGGAGGACTAAGGTAGAGTTTGAAAAGGTGGGTTTTGAGTCTGCGTCAAAATAGGGGGAGGGATTCTGCTGTTCTGACAGTGGTAGGCAAGTCATTCCACCACTGAGGAACCAGAACGGAAAACAGGCGTGAACGTGCAGCTCGACCGCCAGGTGCACGTAGAGAGGGAACCATAAGGCGACCAGAGCTGGCAGACCGGAGTGGTCTAGCTGGGGAGTAGGGAGTGATCAGGGATTGTATGTAAGGTAATTCCTGACATTCCTGACACGTCATACCAAATACAGTCCCTATTCTGATAACTAGGTGTCCTCTAGTTCACCGAGTCACCTCAGTCCTTGTATTTTGTTTCTATTCATGGTTACTATGAGGTCCTTGTAAGCGTGCTTCCAAACAGACTCTCTTCCAGGTCTCAGCCTTCAGTCTCCAGTGGGTGTTTAAAGTTTAAAAATACAAGCTGAAATGTTTGCAAAGGCTTTTGTTGAGTGAGTCATATGTTTCTCCCGCCACATGCAGTCAAAAATGAAGCTTTGGTCCAACATCAGGCTAAACTGTTTGAACTGAATGGGTCACTCATCTGATCCCACAAACGTCCCTCGATTTGCTGCCTCAAAAGGCCACCATAGCACCGTATTCCCCTGCAATAAACCATGCTCTGTGTACCCTGTTTACCTCACGTAAGCGCTTCTTTTATGACATGCTTTTTGGAGAAGGTAGTGTGAGATGTAGCTGATGCCGAAGCAGATGATTTTATTCCTTGTGAGGTACAGAACTTTCCAAAAAGCACATAAATATCTGAATATACCAAGTGGTTCAGGGGCCAAAAACAATATCTGCCTGCCATATGGATGGAGGTTATGGACGTGAAAGAAGCTAAGAGAGTAAATTCTTGCTCTAGACTTATTGCACCTCCATTGCCAGAAGTTAAGCCTGCCATTTAATAGACACCATTAAACTACAGTGGCCTGACAAGTGCAAAACAAAACAACCTTAACTGAACCGACAGGTTTGGACCTCCAAACTATGATCACACAACAGGTCACATTACTGTGGTGCCAGGTTAGCCTGGCTAACGGTTTAATGTATGCTGAGGAGAATTACTCAAACATACTAACAGGAGTGATTTAGATCCAGATGTGTTCAACTCTGCCCCGGTATTTTCATAGCTCGAATGAAATTCATTCATCATAGATGGGAATAGACAGGTATAAAATTGTCATGAGTCCTTATTTAAGGGATATCCAGTTACTTATAATGCTTATGCATATAGTTCATAATCAGAATATGTATTATTCGTTATTCAATATTCCTACAATAGGGATACATTTTGATATGCCAGTGGTTTGATTTTTCCTTTTTCCTATTTCCAATTTACATATCAACAATCCAAAAAAACATAATTGTACATCATGTGTTACTGTGGTTCAGTGCTAACCTGTACAAGTAGGATATTCCACATTTTTAGGATATTCTTCTTTTCACCTAAAGCACTCAAACATTTTATTTAATGGAGTTTGGAGGATGGAGACAGACGGTTATGCAAACCGTCTGAATATAAAAACTGAATATAAAATATTTTGAAACACAAACTTGCCATAAATGAGTGAAAATTTCACTTTTTTTAACAATATTGGAGAGGAAGAAATGGAAGGATGATTCAATTATTTCAAAAGGATTCCATGGATGTTTTATGTTGTATGTAAATAAGGGGAAAGCATGCTTTATCTGCTGTCTGCTTTTCGCTCATTGTTTGCATATGTCTGATTGGTTAATCAAATTTAATATTTGTTTTATTTTGCTATGCTGTGACTCAGAGGGTGGATGGCTATGAGCAGTGCATTTTAGAGGGGTCATTCTGTAATTGGAAAATAACTCAGAGGGATTCTTTTTTTTTTTTTTCATTTGCAACGTGGATGGATTACAAAATACTTGCTAAACAGCCAGAACTCAATCCGAATGGAATGTGCGCTGTTGGTACTGCTCCTCTGATACCAGCCCAGAACTTCAGGGACAGAATAGTTCTGGTTTCATTTAAAGGTTTTTTTCTTATGTGCATTTTTTTTATATATTTGTAGGCCTGTCTCATCATGATGGTGCCCTCTGTCATCTTGAGGCAGGAAAAGCCCTCACCCTCCTAGGGTGACGTTGGGTGTTTATGTGTTGTCTGACATGGCTTCAAAGATTTTCATTTTTTTGTGAGAATCACAGGTGATTTGATCCCCCGTCCAAATAGAGTCTTAGCTCAGGAACTCAAATAATAGTCTTCAGATTGGAGCTGGACTTTCAAAGTATCAGCCAGAACCTCAACCATCCCAAACCGATTTCAGGTGTAATCTTCTGCTTCTGAGATGGAAGTGCAGGTCCCCAGCACCTGAGATGACCTCCCTTACTAAACATGTAATTGTTTTGGATTAAAATGCTTTTCTATTCTTGTCTGGTGAATGGAACCTGTGACTCTAAAAAGTACAAGCCCTGCCTTCTGGTACTCTTGGTTGGTACTCAGTTGCTGCAGGCAAGATCAGTCAAGCACAGAAAAGTATGTGAATCCAAAACAATTACGTATTTGACCCAGGTCTGCTAGCCAGTACTAGCCAGTAGTGTCTCCTACATATAACCGTAACTTTGCTTGGTTCAGTAGTTCAACTGTTCAGCTGTACTGCTTTTGATACTTTATCACTTTTGATACTTTGATAAATTATCACACACAAGATATCTGCTGCCAAACGTGTCCTACAGTACGCTTATGGAACACTTTGGTGCAACTTATCACTGTTAGTTTATTACTGTTACGATCTCCATCTTAGTGGGAGCAGTTTTCCTTTTCTACTCAGTGTGCTCCGCTGAGGTGAAACAGCCTTCCGAAGGTCACAAAACCATGTCCCACCCCAGGCTTCATACCTCAAAACCCTCAAGCATTGGCTGAAGTGAACTAATCATTTCTCACCGCTGCTGCAGCAGCTGCCCTGTCGTTCCTTGAATTCCCGTCCTCTGAATAATCTCTTCCTCTGAATTTGCTAAAATGTGGGTCCCGGTGTCCCCGCCACAAACATCTGCGTTTCACACTTGAGTCAGTGACAGTTCTTCTCAGCCCTGTACGATCACGCTACAGATATGCTGGCGGGAGAGGAAGCCAGATTCCTGAAGGCCAATAACACGGACGGCTCTAGAAATGTTCCCCTCTCAAGCTCCTTCCTTAAGTAGGAAGAGGGATGCTTCAAAGAAAGCCTGACTCTAATGCTTTGCAGCTGTTAAATTAGCAGAGTGAAAGCTATTAGAAATACCTCCTCTGTTTATGAATGAATTACTGAAATTGCGTTTGATGTTTTCTCTTGGAGGCATTTTTATTATCATTCATTCATGTTTTGATTACAGGTTTCTCCCCATATTAATTTACATATGACCTTTTTGAAAATAAAAAGTGCGTCACCATCAGTATGGTTAATGAAGAATTTTGGCAGTTTACATTAAGCGTTTCCTTGTGGATGCACATAGTGCCTGTTGATCTTTTATCTTCTGGGGAAGAATATGATGTCATATGACTTGAGAATATTTCTAGACTACGCATCTATTGAAAATACACACATGCGCAGATGGCTACAGAATATTAATATTCTGTGTGCATTACTGATTCAGTAACTGAGTTAATTAATTTATGTATCTGTGTGTGTGTGTGTGTGTGTGTGTGTGTGCGTGAGAGAGAGAGAGAGAGAGAGAGAGAGAGTATGCCCTGACCTTGCTTGTTCATGTTCTTCTGTAATTGCCAGCTATTGATTGACTGTGTATGTGCGTGTATGTGTGTTGGGGGATAGAGAGTATGCCCTGACCTTGCTTGTCTGTGTTCTCCTGTAATTACCAGCTATTGATTGACCGTGTGTGTGTGTGTGTGTGTGTGTGTGTGTGCGCGCACAGGTTCATTCCTGGGGCCTGGTCCCCCTGCAGCCGGACGTGTGGGGCGGGGACACAGAGCCGGACGGTCAGGTGCCAGGTCCTGCTGTCCTTCTCCCAGACGGTCGCGGACCTGCAGGAGGACGAGTGTGAGGGGCCCAAACCCGCCGAGTCCCAGCCCTGCTACCGCCGGCCCTGCAGGGGGGAGGGAGGGGAGTGGGAGGAGGAGGAGGAGGAGGAGGAGACGGAGGGGGACCGCCCCGTCGAAAGAGAGGAGCTTCACGACTGGGAGTACGAAGGGTTCACGGAGTGTTCCGAGTCCTGCGGCGGAGGTAAACAGCAGTGTATCTAAAATGGCCGCCACGGAACGTCCTCGCGCTCAGTGATCTAAGGCAGAGCCGCGACCGCAGCATGTGGCCAGCCTTCCTGTTCCTGCTCACGCGCACCCGCAGAATCCTCGTGCGATGGCCCTTTCCTCATTAAAGCCAGATTAACGCCCCGCTTCGGCGAGGGAACTTTAGCGAAGGATACCCTGATTATGTGTGTGTGTGTGCGTGCGTGTGATGCACAACAGCGCTGTTTCTGTCACTGAAAAATGTTTTGGAAGGGATCTGCCTCGTATCACTTCTGAGGCTCGCGAGCTTTCCGTCTTGCGTCACATGGGAGTTCCACTGCCGCCCCGCCACGGGGCCTGCGTCATAAAACACGTTTAATAATCGCAATTAATTTCATGAAAGCGAAAACCGTATCGTACAAATGAAACGGCCTCGGGCTTCCGATGCCGAACGCTGGGTTCGGCCGCCGAAAGATTTAACAGTTACGTAATTCGCATGTGGCGAATTAATTTGCGGAATCTGACTCGGTGCCCGTGCCTTTGCACACAATGGATTTCACACCTTTCGTGGGGGTCAGCGGGTTCAACTGGCCTTGCGCTCCTAAGCGGGCGGGGGAACAGGCCTGAGCGCTGGGAGCTGTAGCGCCCCGGCCCGCGCGTGACGTGTTCGTTTTCCCCGACCCGGCCCGCCAGCTCGCTTTAGGGTCGCGTTTCATCTGGCCCCCCCCGGGCGTGGCGCGGGAGACGCGAGGCGTCCGCCGACTCCCCGGACCCGCTCAGAAAAACCCGGCGGTGGAG